>NW_006160060.1:2047654-2059916 GCF_000334495.1 Tupaia belangeri chinensis
TTTTTTTTTTTTTAAGAATTCTATGGAGTATGTGCACTCACCAGAGAGAGACAGAGAGAAAGAGAGAGAGAAAGGAAAAGTGAGAAAGCAAGCCAGCAGGTCAGGATTCCAACTGTGGTCAGCCAGCCATGTGGGAGTCCGGCTCCCTAGCCACCATGCTCCCTGTTGGTCCTGCCGATGCACTTTCGATTGTTCTATGAGAGGAGAGATTTTTGGCAGGGTTCCACTGTGTTATGACTCTTTGGCCCCTAGCCTCCCATTAGCCAAGTTAGGGGCTCACGCCACTGGGCGGCCAGCACTGACTGACCTGACTCTGCGGGAGGAGCAATTACCCCACTTAACAGATGTGGGGAAAACAGGTGCAGGGAGTGCGAGTAACGTGCCTGAGGACACGCAGCTAGTAAGGAGCAGAGCGGGGGTTCGCACCCCAGGGCCAGCTCCAGAGTTCGCTTCTTGACCTTGGGCTCACTACCCTGGCTGGCTCCTGTCCCTGACCTAGGGCTCACTACCCAGGCTGGCTCCTGTCCTTGACCTTGGGCTCACTACCCAGGCTGGTGCCTATCCTCATCCAGGATCTGACTAGTTCCTGAGCATGAAGAGGTGAGTGGCAAGCTTGGTCTATACCAGTCAGTAAGTTGTTATCAAAGTGATCGAAGACGCAGAGAGGCGGGGCTGACCGCGGGAGCCCTGCCCTCCCTTCGCTGTCTCACCAGCGTGAGCCCCACCCCTGCCGCCCCGTCGGGCTTGCACTCCCACCTCGGGCTGTGGGAGCTCCCCCTGCCAGTGTCTCCACCTCCCTCCAGCACCCGTTTTCTCTCTCAGGCGTTTCCCTAATAAATGTCCTGCATGTTTAATTCCACCACGGCATCCAAGACTCAGAGGGTTTGAAGAAGCACCGTCCTTTCTCTCTTTTTGTCATTACTGAAATATCTTGAATCAAACTAGATTTTACGCTATTTCTATTAGGTTGTCAGGCAAGTCATGACGCGTTTTGATTAGCAACGACCCAGAGCAGGTGTAGCACTCAGACAGAGCACAGCCAGCAGGCAGGTCCACCCTGCACGAACGCGCTGCGCGTGCTGCCTGCCCGCCCGGGAGCGCCCAGTTCCCACGCCCGCCTCCCGGAATGCTCACTGATGCGTTTACAGCGGTTGCTCACATCCAGGCCAGGCAAACGCCCCTGTGATGCTGGGTGTCTTCTGTGACCGCAGGCCACCGCCTTGGCCCCCCTTTGTTTCCCGACCCCCACCTGTAGAAACGCAGGCATTCGTCCCACGTGACTTCCTGCACCTGCACTCGTCTCCTGCTTCATCGAGGTGTCCTCAAGCTCGTTCCTCCATCCTGAGAATAGCCTGTGAGCTGGAAGCCTTCCTCAGCCCAGGCTCATGGTTCCTCTTGGCAAGAGCATTTCCGGTTGGTGCTACATGCTTCCGCTCAGGCAGGACAGGTGCCGGCATCTTGCTTCCGGTCCCAGAGGTTCTATAGTAACGAGTTATCCAATGCCTTCAGCCAAGGGTGGCCATGAGCAAACCCAAGACGCCCAGGGCTCCTTGCCTGAGCTTCCGGGCCACCCCCAGGCCTGCACCTGTCCTCTCCGGCAGGAGAGACCTGCTGTGGCTCCCAGCCCTGGTGCACCCTTTGTCATTGCTGTGGACACTTGCACAGTTCTGTCTTTTCTGTCATGAAATATTTTATCTAGTTCTCTTTAATGTTCGATATATGTAATTCTGTAAGTTACGTCACTAAGATGACGTCATAATGAGATGAACACCCATGAGCCCAAGGCTGTCGGGACAGGCCGGCCCTCCGATCGAGCAGGCTCGCGCACGGCCGGGTCCAGCCTGCTCTTGCTGCTGCATGGCTGTGTCGGGCGCTTGCACTGCCTCAGTCGCCAGTGACCAGCAACTTTTACGCGTGATTCTGTTTCTCTTTTGATATTTGCTTACTGTCATCTTTTTGCTTTTTTTCTCTGGGTGGCGGTACCTGCTCATTATTTCTTCTTATTTTTAGGAACATATTTTAATAAAATATAATTTTTGGACCCACAGTGGGCTTCAAGAACACATGGGGAGAAAAAGAATCCATGAAAATGCTTATTATGAAAATAAACTATGCAAGAATTTCAAACTTTTTACACTAAGAAACTTGCAGTTTAATTCCATTTTCACAAACTTTCCAAAGTATCTGTGCGTGTGTGTGTGCGTGTGTGTGTGTAGAGGGAGAAGGAGGGAGAGGGAGGAGAGAGGGAGATGTTTCTGCGTGCTATATAATCAAATTCCGCATCCCTTTTCTTTAGGAGTTTTGCTGTTGGCCTTTGCTTAGAAAACAGTTTTTCCACCCAACCCTTACATAAAACAGTATCTCGCCAGACTTCCAACATGATAGGTTTCGCATCAAGTGTGTATTTTAAATCCACGTGGACTTGGCTGTGCTAGGTAACTAACTGTGGTGTGTGGGTGCTCTCTCGCCTCAGTGCGAGTTTGAGAGGCCCGTTACCGGCTGATACAGCAGCCTTTTCGGCCCGGGCCACGTTCTCCCCGGTGAGCCTTGGGTCTGTTTCTGCACTGCATTTTCTATCACTCTGTTGGTCTCTGTTTCTGTCTCTCCAATTTCTCTTCTGCTCATTTTAAGCATATAAATAATATCTACTCGATTAATGCAGAGCCATTTGACAGGGGGAATTTTCTTGGTTATCTATCACTTTATCTTTAAAGAAAAAAACAGCTTTCAAATCAAAGGCACCATCTATAAAGTTCTACTGGGATCTTTATTGGAATTCTAATTTTTTATCACTTCATTTAGGGAAGTTTGACATCTTAAAAGGTGGAGCTCTCTCATCTGGGGACACATTTCTTTCCATTTATTCAAATCTTTCTTGTATCTCGTCTTCACTACTGTCCTGAGTATTTATTTTTAGTTCACGACTACATTTTTTACATGTTTTATTGTTGCTAAAAATGAAGCTGTTTGCAGCTGGTCCTTTTGACATTTGAGAAAGCTGCCGACTTGGGGTATTATTTTGAATCATATTATTGCTCCTGAAAACAAGTTGCTAGTTTTTGAAATAGACAATCACAACTTTTGCAAATAACCGCCTCGTGTTCCCCCTTTCTGTTACATCAGGACTTCAGATTTCATGATGGAGGTGGACAAGGCCTCGTGGTGTCTCTGTCCTGCTCCAGCCCCACCAGGAGCGGAAATACCGCCTGGTGCTGGAGGACAGAGTGGGGGCAGCTGGGAACATGGGGCCCAGTGCCTCTAGCTGGTCGAGTTGTCAGCACACGGGGCGCCGGCTCTGCCCCGAGCCCTCCCAGGCGGGAGCTGCAAGTGGCCTCATTGCACAGAGTCAGGCCTTTTCCCTGAAACCGACTACGCAGTGCGGCATTTCATAAACGAGCTATCTTGATGTGGCTTTCACGGATGCTTTGGGTAACGAGGACAATGATTATGATTGCTGCTCGAGCACTCCCTCACCCAGTGACCACCTACTCTGTGCCTGGCCCAGTTCCAGGCTCATCAAAGTTAGAGCTGGCAAAAACCCATAATCTCTGTGCTATATAAATAAAACACCGGGCTAAGAAAATAAAGTATAGCAACAATCAGAAACCAGAGAACAGGGACAAGATGCTCAGGAAGCAAAGCCAGGAGTCCTGCGCCGTTATTAAGGTTGAGCTGCATCTGGGGCTGTGGTGAGCTCCCTGGCCATAAAAGCAACAAAGGAAACAAGATGAACACCTGGTGTGTACTCCCTGTGGGCATAAATACCGGATTTGATCTTATTTTCTCTTTCTTCTCTTGGCCTTGCTGATTCCCAAAAGAAACCTGATGCTATACAAGAAGAAGGCTTATTTGGGGCAGACGCAGGGGGTGCCTGAATGCTGAGCTACAGTGTTTGGAATAAATTCAGTGAACACTAGGGAATGGTGGGAAAAACCCCGGAGCCCGAGGTTGTCTTTTGTTAGGTACTCCACTTTCCCATTTTAATTTAAGTGACTTTGATCAAGTTTTTCTGCCTCTTTGAGCCTTGGCGTTTCTATGAAAGTGGAATAAGATTCTCTACCTTAAAGGTTGCTTTATTTAATGAATTATTATGTTTGAAAGTACTTCTTAAATTGTCAAGTGTTAGAAAAATGATGATGATAGCAATTATATTATTTTTATCATGGGGGGTTAAGTGGATCAGATGAGGGTTTGGGGTAGAGCGAAAGGAGGAGATTAGGCAAAAAAATGCCTGCCCAGTGGACCGTGCTTGGTGGACCCTGCCCGGTGGACCCTGCCTGGTGGACCCTACTAGGTCAGTTGGATGCCTGGGGGGTCCAGGACACAGTCCCTCTGTGGTGAGTGCCTGGCACGCTCCTGGCTCCTACTGAAGCCCAGGAACCAGGCAGCAGGAAGGGGAGGGAGGCAGGAGATCCGGCAGGACCTGGGGGTGCGGGGTTCCCCACTGCTCGTTACGAACCAACCCGACCCCGTGGTGGGAAAACATGGGCCGTCTTACTGCAGGTCAGCCGTTTGCACCAGGGTCAGCGAGGAGAGCCAGCTCCAGCCTCCGGAAGCCTGGAGCGCACCTGAGACGGTGAAGGGCCGGGTGGCAGGAAGGCTGCCTAGAACTGGACCAGAGTGCTGCTGATGGCCTCTGCGTGTGGCTCGGGCTCGTCCCACTTGGCAGCCGGGCGCCAGAAGGAGCGTTGGAGGCAGAGCATTTGGGATGGGTGGAGGCTCTGTCCATCCTGGCCTCAGAAGTTACAGCATTCCCTCGCTCTGAAGGTCACCTGCAGTGTCACCTGGCGGCTCTGTCTACTATGGCCCCGTCTGAACCCAGAGCCACTTCCAGCCCCAGTGCTCCATATTCTCCTCTGGAAACTGAGCTGCCTCCAGGCAAAACGGTCCTACGTGCTTTTCCCAGTCAGTCCTTCTCCCGCCTCACGGCCGCAGGGTCTTAGGCTAGGACCCGGCCTCTGTCCCAGGGCCCCTCCTGCACTTTTCTGCTGCCCGCTGACTGCGTTCCCCTGGACAGAAGCTTTCGTTTAGAGGATCAGACACAGTAAGGTGAGCTTCCGCCTGTCAGTCCTCATGAGTTCTCTTAAAGCATCTGACGGGAGAGAGCGTTGTTTTAAAGCCACTGAAACCGATGCTAGAAACTGAAAAATGGCCCCGTGAAGCTGAAACTCTGTCCTTCCTGCAGACGGCAGGGTGTGGACAGGGCCCTTCTTGGCGGCCTATGCATGTGACCGGCTTCTGGGTTGTCAGGAGAGCAATGCCGCCGGCTCGGGGTGGCTGGGGCTCTCCCTCCAGAGTGGTGTCAGGCGGGTGGGCTCCAACAGGTCCGGAGTCCCTGACCCCGGTGCTTCCTGAGCCGTCGGGGCCCTCTCTCCTGGGAGTGCTGGGATTCTTGCCTGCCTGTTCCGGTGTCCCTCCACTGGTTTTGAACCCCAGACTCCCAGGCTAGAAGGTGAGGGAGGCAGGAGATCCGGCAGGACCTGGGGGTGCGGGGTTCCCCACTGCTCGTTACGAACCAACCCGACCCCGTGGTGGGAAAACATGGGCCGTCTTACTGCAGGTCAGCCGTTTGCACCAGGGTCAGCGAGGAGAGCCAGCTCCAGCCTCCGGAAGCCTGGAGCGCACCTGAGACGGTGAAGGGCCGGGTGGCAGGAAGGCTGCCTAGAACTGGACCAGAGTGCTGCTGATGGCCTCTGCGTGTGGCTCGGGCTCGTCCCACTTGGCAGCCGGGCGCCAGAAGGAGCGTTGGAGGCAGAGCATTTGGGATGGGTGGAGGCTCTGTCCATCCTGGCCTCAGAAGTTACAGCATTCCCTCGCTCTGAAGGTCACCTGCAGTGTCACCTGGCGGCTCTGTCTACTATGGCCCCGTCTGAACCCAGAGCCACTTCCAGCCCCAGTGCTCCATATTCTCCTCTGGAAACTGAGCTGCCTCCAGGCAAAACGGTCCTACGTGCTTTTCCCAGTCAGTCCTTCTCCCGCCTCACGGCCGCAGGGTCTTAGGCTAGGACCCGGCCTCTGTCCCAGGGCCCCTCCTGCACTTTTCTGCTGCCCGCTGACTGCGTTCCCCTGGACAGAAGCTTTCGTTTAGAGGATCAGACACAGTAAGGTGAGCTTCCGCCTGTCAGTCCTCATGAGTTCTCTTAAAGCATCTGACGGGAGAGAGCGTTGTTTTAAAGCCACTGAAACCGATGCTAGAAACTGAAAAATGGCCCCGTGAAGCTGAAACTCTGTCCTTCCTGCAGACGGCAGGGTGTGGACAGGGCCCTTCTTGGCGGCCTATGCATGTGACCGGCTTCTGGGTTGTCAGGAGAGCAATGCCGCCGGCTCGGGGTGGCTGGGGCTCTCCCTCCAGAGTGGTGTCAGGCGGGTGGGCTCCAACAGGTCCGGAGTCCCTGACCCCGGTGCTTCCTGAGCCGTCGGGGCCCTCTCTCCTGGGAGTGCTGGGATTCTTGCCTGCCTGTTCCGGTGTCCCTCCACTGGTTTTGAACCCCAGACTCCCAGGCTAGAAGGCACGTGGGTTCTTCCTGTGTGATGTTGACTACCTAGAGAACAGAGGGCCCAGGGACCAGAGGCCCTTAAGTCATGCTGCAGACAAGGACGTGCCCCCTCATGGCCAATCAGCTTGGGAGCCCAGGTGGCACAGCAGCCCCTGCTCTGAGGGGCTGACCCACATGGGAAAGCTCTGGGCCACGTCCAGAGGCCACCCCGAGTCCTCTGGGGGCTCTCCTTCCCGGGGTCCTGGGCTGCCCATGTCGGGGTGGACGCGGGTGTCGTGGCGCTGTTGGGTGGTCTCGTGCTCTTGCACATGGAAGGAAAAAACGATGAGCCGACAAAGCAGCTCGGCATGCTAGCTTTATGCTAAGAGTTAGGGACTGGGCCAGCGGGCGCCATAGTCAGGGCGACTGGACCCCACACCCCACACGGCTGACTGAGGTGGGAGTCCCGGACCCAGTGGCCTGAGAAGCACACCGGTGCATGTGCACCCACACCCTGAAGGGAGGCCGCGTTCCGGAGCTCTCCCCAGGGCCGGGCTCTTTGGCATGGCCTTGCTCTGGGACCACCTGGCACAGAGCCTGGGGCTGCCGGGTCCTCTGCCCGAGTCCACAGCCCACAAATGCCACCGGATCACCTAGGCTCTCCCGAGAGTTGTGCTCATGACACATTGAACTAGCGGCTTGGGTCAGACCTCCAGGTCTGCCTGGATCGCGAATCCCACGGTGTCAGTGACTGGCCATTTCTGGGAGCTTTCGTTTGTCGGAAAAGTCGCGTCTACCTGGAAAAGTGCCCCGGCTTCCCGGCAACCCCGCAGATGAGCCAAGGGTGTATTCTCGTCCTCCATTCCCGGCTGCAGAGCGAGGGGCCTGGAAAGCATGTTTCACCGCGTGGAGTTTTCTGTCTGAGCAGTTCAAAACACAGAACTTCCGTTTCTGAGACAAATTGCCCCTCTCCCAGCCCTGGAAAAGACTCGCTTACTGACCTTCATCTGCGGGAACAAATCACGGGTGGTGCTTTGTCCGGGGCTGCGGGTGGCGGCAGGGAGGCGGGGCTGAGGCCTGCGGCCGGCTGGAATCCCATAGAGGGGCTTCCCCAGCACGCGGCCTTTCCCAGGGGAGGGCACCATGCACAGCCGGCAAGGCCACGCAGCGCCTGTGCCGTCGCCCTGGAGCCTGAGGTGCCATCTGTCAGTGCCCTCATCGGCGCGGCCAGCCCCGGGCACCGCCATGGCCACACGTGCCGGCTGCAGGACGTGAACCGGGCCGGGGGAGGTGGGCATCTGTGCGGCACCTGAAGGGCGGGGTGACGGGCAGGTACCAGGAAGCTGAGCTGGAACGGTAGGAAGTACAGGACCCAGATGGTGCAGGGGCCTTCCCGTGAGGAGCCTGTGGTCCTGACCCCTGTGCTCGGCCCGGCAGGTGGGTGGAACGCAGGCCCATCAGGAACCATGTACCTGCTGTCGATGTTGACCGCTCGTCCCAGGAATCACTGGAGGCTGCTTCGGAAGCTTTAGGGTTGTAGGGCGTCGCAGGAACCCCCAGGATCAGAGAGGTCCGTGACCTCATGCAAGCGCCCCAGCCAGCACCACTGTGCTTCCTGTCGGCACAGGGGAAAAGTCGCGAGGATCAAATCCCATGTGCAGAGCCTCTGATCAGGCTGCACGGGGTACGGGGATTATCGCTGATACTCTGGCCACTTACTGAGGTGGCAGGAAGTGGCCACGGGAATCTTGTGACCTTAGCTCAGCGGGTGTCCCGAGTCACCTCCCTGCCCAGCTCCCTGCAAGGAAGAAGCTGCTTAGATACAGAGGGTCTTCCTGGAGGAGGCAGACAGGCACTGAAGGGACTTGGAAGATATTTGGAGGGATCGGTCCTGCACAGAGGTGGGCTAGGGCTCCCAGAGCCAGGTCATGTGACCAATCATTCGCCACACTGGCTCTTCCTTCTGGTCAAAATATTGCCTCTGATGTCATCCCCTTGCAGCGACCTCTGAGCAGCTGTGAGCCACCACATGGGGGACTCTGGACTCCAGTGCTACCCACAGTCCCAGGAGCCATGAAGTGTGGGTGGTTTGCACTGCTCAGGCTCAGGCTCAGGATCCAGGCCCAGGCCCAGGCTCAGAATCCAGGATCCAGGATTCAGGATCCAGGCCCAGGCTCAGGATCCAGGCTCAGGCTCAGGCTCAGGCTCAAGGCTCCAGGCTCCAGGCTCAGGCTCAGGCTCAGGCTCAGGCTCAGGATCCAGGCTCAGGCTCAGGCTCAGGCTCAGGCTCAGGCTTAGGCTCTAGGCTCCAGGCTCCAGGCTCCAGGCTCAGGCTCAGGCTCAGGCTCAGGCTTAGGCTCAGGCTCAGGATCCAGGATCCAGGATCCAGGATCCAGGATTCAGGATCCAGGCTCAGGCTCAGGCTCAGGCTCAGGCTCAGGCTCAGGCTCAGGCTCAGCATCCAGGCTCCAGGCTCCAGGCTCAGGCTCAGGCTCAGGCTCAGGCTCAGGCTCCAAGCCGTGGCTCGAGAGATGGGCCAGATCCAGCAAACACCCAGGTACAGGGTGCATGTGGGTCCAGGGGCCACAATGGACACCTGGACCCGGGAAATCATAATCTTCCCTGGTTACACTTGGCCTGTGGCAACTCCCAGGTGAACGCCAAGCTCTGAGTTTGAATGAATTCCAAGCTCTGAGTTTGAATGAATTCCTGCGGCTGACAGGTCTCACCGCAGCGATGTGTCAGAGGGGCGCCCGTGCCTCATAGGGTGCTGAGGGGCGGGGCAAGCCTCCAGGCCTCCACCTGCCTCGGACTGGCCAGAAACAGCCAGTGCAGGCCACCTGGGGCCCATGTCCCATGTCCGACGTCCCACGTCCCTGGGGCCCCAGCAGACCCTGGTGCAGACAGAAGCCCTGGGTCAGGGGCCCTGAGGATCTTCATTTAAATGTAGATTTTGACTTTCTGCTCTTGCCTACTTTGGAATACTAATTAGAGCCAGCCTTGGATAATTTAGAATGCGGCACATTTGCAGATTTGACATTTTATTTCGCTCTCTTCTCCCTCTCTCTCTCTCTTGTCTATTTTTTTTCTTTAGTTGAGAGAATTTTTTTCCTTTAGTCATGTTGGAAGTCTAAAGTAAAACTCAAACTGCCCCTTTTGAAATCTCACGTCATCCGCCTTTGGTAGAATACATGGGAGGAGAATGAGGTTCCCCAAATTCCTCCAGTTGCGCCCCAAGGCCGTGTTCTCAGCCGCAACAGCTCCCAGACCTCCCACCTCACCCTCGATACCTCCAGGGGATAATACCTGGCTACTTTGAAAAGCACCGTCCAGGTTCGCAGGGGGTAGCAGGTCTGTTCACTACTCTGGGACAGGCACATCGGAGTACCTAGGACACAGTGCAGAAAACCTCTCTGCACTTAAAAAGAACGAAAAGTAATAAATACAAAGCCAAGCAAGTCCTCATGTGAGGACGGAAGTCCCCCACTGCCCGCCTGTGTCCCTGCCCTGGGTTTGCTCCTGTTGGCCTTGCCCCTTCGACGACTGTCCCCATCTGTCCTCGAGTCACTTCGATCCACACCCTGAGGCTGTCCCTTCCCAGTGCCGTTGAGGCCTTCATGCGCTCACTTACGGGGAGGCCTCCTGATGCCTGGGCAGCAGCGAAATCAAACTGACGTCCACTCCGAAGAGCGTGTCCCCAGCCCTGGTGCAGCTGTCCACCCTCCCTGGTGGCCTGGTCTTCCCGATGCCACAGGACGCTAAGGAGGCGCCCGGGCCCTGGACGCTGCCCTGTCAGTGCTGTCCTCTACATGCAGGACTACTTTGCCCCCTCACTCCATACTGTCTTCACCGGGAGGATGAAGAAGAGCGCACACGTCCGGGGTCCTGCCACTCTCCCCCGTCAGGCTGTGGGCACAGGCACATGCACTGGCCTGTGTTTCCGGCCTCCATGGCTGGGGGACATGGCCATCTGCCACGGGGAGCCGCTGAGCTAGCCCTGGCGTCAGCTGCCTGCTGCGGGCGCCCCCCTCCTCTGTGTCTGCTCTGCAGGGCAGTCGGGCTGGCGGGGCAGCCTCCCCGGCGGTGTTTCCCTCCCACCGCCAACGCTGTTCTGTGCTCCCCAGACACGCTAGCAGCGACGTCGTTCAGATTAATTTAGATAATATTCCATTTTCCCTCTTCGACAACAAAGGACTTGGCTCATTTACTCGGACTGCCCCGGACTCCCTTGGTGAGGTGAGGTGACCCCCACTCAGGACTGTTTCTGAGGCTCTCACACGTGCTCCCTTCTCTGGGCCTTATCTAGCGTCACTCGGCATTGCCACAGTGAAGACCAAGGATGGTCACAACTGGGGCTTCCTCCCCGTGGGCGTGAGGGCCGAGTGACACCCAGCCTACTGTGCCCCAAGGGCATGGGCCGAGTGACACCCAGCCTAGTGTGCCCTGCGGGCGTGGGCCAAGTGACACCGGGCGTGGGCTGAGTGACACCAGGCCTGCAGTGCCCTGCGGGCGTGGGCCGAGTGACACCAGGCCTGCAGTGCCCTGCGGGCGTGGGCCGAGTGACAGCCGGCCTGCTGTGCCCCGCGGGTGTGAGGGCCCCGTGACACCAGGTCTGCTGCTAGGACTGGGCGTCCAGTGCGCACTGCAGGTCGGAGCAAGGCGGCCCGGCTCTCCGGGGAAGAGTGCTCGGCAGCTGCAGCGCTGGAGCAAAGACACACAGGCCTGCAGCCCTCAGACCGCGGCTCCCAGGCAGGCATGCCCACACCCCCTTCTTGGCAGCTGGACTCAGAAGAAAACCAGAACCTCACTGCTGCTCGGAAGGTGGGATCGGATCGCTCTTGCTGGAACTAGGGTGGTCTCAGATGGGTGCTGGGACCCCACTTTCCGCCCGCGGTGTGGGAATTGCATTACAATGTTAAGGAGACCTCCCTTTTCATGTGCTTATTCACTCAAGCCAAAACCGTGTGGAGGTTATCCTCGGTGACAGCGATATCGTGTTTGACGAGGAGGAGGCCCCGACCTCGGGTGCCAAGGCTGTGGTGGAATCCATTCCCGTGGTGGGTGGTGGACCACTGCACCATGGGGCAGGCTGAGGTGCTGGGAGGGCACGTCTCTTCTGCTGAGCCTTGGGTTAGCCAGGCTGGGCTGGGGCAGTGACACCCAGAGGGGAAGAGACTGGGCACAGGAAGAATGGGATAGAAGGTCAGGCCATGGGGGTTCTGAGTCCACATGACAAAGGACAAGGACACTCTCTTGCTCCCAGCTACACGGAAGCTGAGTCGTAAGTGGAGGCTGTGCTGGACATGAATGCATCCCTGAAGCTCACATTCAATAGTTCCCAGGGCTGCCGTGTTAGGAAGTGGGACTTACTATTTTTTTTGGAGAGATTTTTGCTATAGGGTACATGTGCTCACCAGAGAGACAGAGAAAGAAAGTGAGAAATCACCCCCAAGCAGGGATGGCCACGCCACAATCCCCTTTTCCATTCTTCTCTTGGGATCTTGGACATGCACGTACATGCACCTGGCATGAGTTTTAAGCTGCCGGGTCCAGGACTTGAACCACAGTCGATTATGTGGAAGTCCAGTGATGTGTCCATTACCCCATCTGCTGGTCCCTGGACTTGGGGCCTTTAATAAGGACACGTCCACTCATGGCCTCGCGGGAGTGGACATCATGGGAATGGCTGTCTGTCTGCCCCCTTGCATGTGTGGCTGGCCCCGCGCCTGCCGTGAACCAACCAGGAGCCTCTTGGCTCATGCTAAGAAGGAGCCTCTGACGACCCC
>NW_006160060.1:2060242-2060607 GCF_000334495.1 Tupaia belangeri chinensis
CTTGCATGTGTGGCTGTCCCCGCGCCTGCCGTGAACCAACCAGGAGCCCCTTGGCTCATGCTAAGAAGGAGCCTCTGACGACCCGGGCCTCCCAGTCACCAGAGCCACAGCACGCGGAATCTGCTCCTAACCAGGCCACTCGATTATGGCCACAGAGCCAGCGCAAACCACGGCGTTGGGCCACAGCTGGGGCTGGGTGGGGTCATCAGCAAGGACAGGCTGAGAGCGAGGTGCAGCTGTCCTCGAATAGCAGAGTGCCCGATGCTGGACCCGCATGGACGGTGCCCCTGGGGCATGGGGGACGGTGCCCTGCCTCCACTCCACAGGTGAGGACGCAGGCCCGCGGCTGGGGAGGCACCTACCCA
>NW_006160060.1:2061047-2063975 GCF_000334495.1 Tupaia belangeri chinensis
ACGGCTGTGAGCAAGGCCCGTCCAGCAGCCTGGGGACACAGGGAAAAGGCATGGCCAGGCGCAGTGGGGCTGCCTGGCGTTGGCCGAGGAAGGACCAGGAGCTGGCCCCTCCCATGTGACTCCACGGAGCCAGGCCGGCGTTCTGACTGGGCAGGGAAGGAGCACCTTGCCACACAAAGGCCGTGGGCGAGGCAGGGGTGTGGGGCGGGGTGCACCAGGCACTGAGGGCAGCGGGGTGAGCAGGGGCACCAGCTATGGCTCCAGGGAGACCATCCAGCTGCACCTAAGCCAGGGGCGGGATGGAGGAGGGGACTTTCTTCCCCCTTCCCCTCCCCCCAGCTGCCCTTCGTTCTGCCCCTCCCCCCTCCTCCCTCCCACTCTGCCTCCTCCCTGCTTCTTCCTTCTCCCCCTCCCTTTCTCTTCCTCCGAAGCTAACGGCCATCCCTCTGGTCACAGTGCCAGCCCTGTCCTCCGCTGTGATACACAGACGGCATGGTGTTGTTTGCTTCCACTATAAATCCCAGTTTGGTGACAGCATGCTCTGTGCAGCTCGGGTTCCAGAAATTGTGCAGCAGGCTGAGCTGAGCTGCACCGTGTGTGGTGAAGATGCGCGAGGCTCTGTCTCCGGCTCGTGTTCTGTATGGTGGAGCATGTCGTTTTAAACCCATCAGAGTTCTTCACTCTAGGTTTTAAAGATCGAGAGGTCTCCAGGAAACCTAGCAGTTCCTCAGTGTTGGTGTCGGGCCGTGTTCCTGTGGTCAGCCTCCGCGGGGCTGTCCCGGGTCCTCACCGTGGAACCCGGCATTAGCAGCTCATGGGCTTCCCTCCACTGAACACCCAGCGTGAGAACTTAAAACCTCAAATCCGTTCCTGGCTTGCAGCTGCCCAGGAGCCCTATGGATGGTGTCTCCATTTGTTTTCTTAGTTTGCTACAGGTTGTGTGTGTTCACCAGAGAGAGAGTGAGAAATCACCCCCGGGGGTGAACAGGCCACAGCCCCTGCTCTTCCAATCCCTGCGGGACTTTGGGCATGCACATACACGCGCCCGAATGCTGGCTCTGGGACTTGAACTGCACATGGGCCGTGTGGGATCCGTCTGCCTTACCACCATGCCGTGGGCTGGCCCTGGGGCTTCACTTTGAACATTTTAGAATTGTTTTGTATTGTTTGTACAATGAGTCTGATGCCAGTTCTGGGCTGGACCACACACAGGGGAGGGTGCTGTCCTCTGAGATGCCCCTGCTGTGGGCCCCAGATGCAACTTCTGGGGTCCTCAGCCACTCTTCGTTTTGAATGGCTGGCTCTAAATTCAGGGACCCATGGGCTCCCTATTTTAATAAATCATTGAAGCCATTCATACACCTTAGATAAGTGTTTCACACAGGACTGTGGCGCTATTACAGAGAAAGGCTTCAGGGAAAGACCACAGGGCCGCGAGGGTGTGCCTGGAGCAGTCACACGTGGCACTCAGCCACCTGTGCCACATACGGAGTGCAGCCAGCCAGCCTCGGTCACTCTCCTGAGCTCGGGTGCCCAGTCTCTGCCAGGGCTCCATTTCTAGGGGCCTGGCCGGCTTGGCCAGTGGCCAGGAGTCTGGACTCAGTCCCCAGCTCCACCCCTACCCGAAGTGCAGAGGAAGGCTGATAGCCCTGGACAAAGCCCTTCCCTCTGGTCACAGGGCTACCCTCTCCTGCCTGGCCGTCCCTGCCCAGTCATCTTAGCACAGCTCCTCAGGGCCCTGAGAGCTACCCGGAGCTACCCGGTTGCATAAACCCAGGCGTGGCGCTTGCCCACTGTGCGCACCAAGACACTCTTCTTTTTTTTTTTTTTCTTGAACAGGTTTTTGCTATAGGGTACGTGCGCTCAGAAAGACAGAGAGATAGAGAGACAGAAAGCGAGAAATAACCCCCTGGGGGGATGGCCACGCAATCCCTTCTCCATTCTCTTGAGATCTTGGGCACGCACGCACAGGTTCCCAATGTGAGTTTAAGCCACCAGATCCGGGACTCGAACCGTGGTCAGCTACATGGGAGTTCAGTGACATAGCCATTACGCTAACTGCTAGCTCCTGGGTAAAAGTTTTTTGATCATTGAATAAAAATATGTAAGGAAGTAGACAGATTTTGATTTATATTCAAGACATTTGTCTTCTAGTGTTTACCATAGGATTTTTTAAAATAAGAAAACAAAATCAAATACTTATTTAATGAGAGTCACTCAGATTAACCTGCATTGTCAGTTTATCCTTACAATAATCTTAGAAGGTGCGAACTATTTCAGTAGTAATTTTGCAAATTAGGAATTATCTGAGCTCATAAGCAATGAAGTGGCAGCAGAGTATTAAACTCCAAATTTCCCGACCTTCTTGGGGCACACACCCCCCCCCGCTCTCCCCAGCCACAACCCTCCTCTGTCTGTCCTTGGTGCTTGGTCTGTGGCCCCCCTTCTCGTTTTGCAGATTCAGCGTGGAAATTTCCAACCTGAAGGAAATTGCCAGTTGCACCTGTGTGCACATGTATGTGTGCACGTGTGTGTGTACACGTGGGCAGGACAAAGTGTAAGTCTCCCTGAAGCTCTGGGCCTGCACTTTCCACCAGAGAGCCGCCCGGTGACTGTCACCTGCAGCCCTGGTGCAGTCCCTTCTGTATGTCTCCAGCACTCTGCTCTCTGCTCACGGCCCCTCGTACCCATTTTGCAGGGCGGAGCTGTGGTCCTTAGGCAGGAGCCTGTCTGGGGCTGATCATCCCGGAAGCTGCTACAGGTAGCCCCGGTGAGCCTCTGAAGAACAGGAAGAACAGCCTTCCTGGTGAGCTGGGCACACGGTCCTGGAGGTTTGACTCTGAGGCTTTGGGAAGGGGCTGCTGAGGAGCCCCCTGCTTCTGGTTTCACTTTACTCAAGGAAGCCTCTAGCCCACTGCCTCCCCAGAC
>NW_006160060.1:2066594-2075742 GCF_000334495.1 Tupaia belangeri chinensis
TTTTTTTTTTTTTTCTTGAACAGGTTTTTGCTATAGGGTACGTGCGCTCAGAAAGACAGAGAGATAGAGAGACAGAAAGCGAGAAATAACCCCCTGGGGGGATGGCCACGCAATCCCTTCTCCATTCTCTCGGGATCTTGGGCACACACGTACAGGAGCCCGGCGTGAGTTTAAGCCACTGGGTCCGGTAGTAGAACCACGGTCGACTACATGGGAGTCCAGCAACATAGCCATTACACTAACTGCTGGTCCCTCCAAGAGGCTCTTCTCACTCAGGACACGCTAAGATCTTAGAGGCCCCAGCCAAGGACAGGCCAAAGCCCAGCTGGGGTCTCCACTCGCACTGTGCCAGGGAATGCTTCCTTCTGCTGCACCCGGGCCGGTTCCTGTGGCCTGACAGGCAGAGCGAACGCTTACACGGTGCTGTCACAGGAAGCTCTGACTTTCCCAGTGTCACCTCCTGCCTCCCTGGACAGGGAGGGCCTGGGCCATGGTGTGGGTAGGCATGCGAGGACCTTGTGTCACCTCATGGACCTCGTGGGGGACAGAATCCCCCCTGCATTCTCCAGCCACAACCCTCCTCTGTCTGTCCTTGGTGCTTGGTCTGTGGCCCCCCTTCTCGTTTTGCAGATTCAGCGTGGAAATTTCCAACCTGAAGGAAATTGCCAGTTGCACCTGTGTGCACATGTATGTGTGCACGTGTGTGTGTACACGTGGGCAGGACAAAGTGTAAGTCTCCCTGAAGCTCTGGGCCTGCACTTTCCACCAGAGAGCCGCCCGGTGACTGTCACCTGCAGCCCTGGTGCAGTCCCTTCTGTATGTCTCCAGCACTCTGCTCTCTGCTCACGGCCCCTCGTACCCATTTTGCAGGGCGGAGCTGTGGTCCTTAGGCAGGAGCCTGTCTGGGGCTGATCATCCCGGAAGCTGCTACAGGTAGCCCCGGTGAGCCTCTGAAGAACAGGAAGAACAGCCTTCCTGGTGAGCTGGGCACACGGTCCTGGAGGTTTGACTCTGAGGCTTTGGGAAGGGGCTGCTGAGGAGCCCCCTGCTTCTGGTTTCACTTTACTCAAGGAAGCCTCTAGCCCACTGCCTCCCCAGAACGTGCTCTGGTGACCAGGTGCCCCCATCCTTCCCTGCTCTCAGGGCAGCTGAGTCAGGCTGGAATTTTCCAAAAGAGCATCCTGAGATCTGAGGGCGCATGAGAAGGGAAAGCGCAGAAGCACAGACGACCATAAATAGACCTGCTCCCAGCAGGCAGGTTCCTAGTTTGTCTCCGGGAGAGGGCACTGAGTCCTCAGAGCCTCACGCACTGATTCCACTAGAGCCCACCCTAGGGCTGGGGCCGGCCTGCCTGGACGTTGGTCCTCGCTCCAGCTCCCAGCAGTCAGCCGACCTTTCAGGGGCGGTCCCTGTTCCCTCTGTAAGGCAGCTCCAAGACACACTGCCCTCTGGCCAACGCAAGTCCCTCTACGCAGGGCCTCTCCCACTCTCCTCCATGTTCCCAGGCCCTGTGGGCTGAGACGCCCACGCCCACGCCCTTGTCCAGGTCTTAGATGGACGGAGATGGCTGAGACCCTTCCCTGGGGCCTCCTGGTGCCCAAGGGCCCTCTCCTGAGCCTGCGGACCCCACCCTGCCCCAGGCGCACAGAGGTGCTGTCCTGGTGCTGTCTTTAGGGGTTCTCCATGCCGCCTCACCTGATGCCCATGGGAACATAGCACAGGGGTTCATGGAGACCCCGAATGAGCGGGGGAGCCTCAGTGCTGGAATCGAGGACAGGACAGTGGGGAGAAAAGGCCTTGCAGGGACTACCGTGCTCCCACTGTGCCAGCGTGACCACAGGAACCAGGCTCTGTAGCGCCTCTGCCCTGCTGGGAGCCGGGCTGTGCTCAGAGCTGATAACCCAGAGGTACTGGAAAGGCGGCAAACACTGCCTGGGTGGTTTCCAACCATCGCCAACTCTAGAGGAGTTGAGAAAAACAGAAACCACATTTCCCAGAGCAAGTCCCCTGGAATAGCTTGCCTCTATCCGACTCTCCACCCATCATCCATCCATCCGTCCACTCATGATCCATCCATCCATCCATCATCCATCCATCCATCCACTCATCATCCATCCATCCATCATCCATCCATCCATCATCCATCCATCCGTCCACTCATCATCCATCCATCATCCATCCCTCCATCATCCACCCATCCGTCCACTCATCATCCATCCATCCATCCGTCCACTCATTATCCATCCATTCATCCATCATCCATCCATCCATCATCCACCCATCCATCCACTCATGATCCATCCATCGTTCATCCATCCATCATCCATCCATCCACTCTTGATCCATCCATCCATCCATCAATCCATCCATCATCCATCCATCCATCATCCATCCATCCGTCCACTCATCATCCATCCATCATCCATCCATCCGTCCACTCATCATCCATCCATCCATCCATCATCCACCCATCCGTCCACTCACCTACCACCCACCCAGCCAGCCACCCACCCAGTCATCACAGCACCCACCCACCAGCCACCCTTCTCCCCAGGCATCCCTGCCTCCATATTTGTTGGACTCCTCTGGCAACCACTTCCACCCTCCCTGCTTTGGGCTGCCATGCCTGACTGGCAGTGGAGTCTGAAATTCCAATATTATATTGTTACTTGGGCTAAGATTTCCAATCCTTCTTAAAATGAAATGTTTCCACCAGAGGTTTTTCGGGTATTTGCACTGAGGGAGGTTAGCTTTTGGATGGCAAAGCTGACCCCCAATGGCCTCCTTAGCACCCTCTCTCACCTCAGGCTCCAGCTGACCGAGCGTCTCGCCTCTCGGTAGCTGTCAGGGATGTGGGGTCCAGGTGGGGTGCTGCCCTCACACCCCTGGGCAGGAGCATGGCTCCTCTAAGCCTGTTGTGCACTTCTTAGTCTCCCAGCCGGGGGTGGATCTTTGAAGGGCACATACCAGATGGGCCAAGGTGCAGGAGGCAGTTCTGGGGGCCCTCATGGAGAAAGCCTTGCCATCCCTTTTCTTCCTGGAGGGTGACGGGCCAGGACGTGAGTCCGAGCAACAGGACACTGGTATTGATGGCAGATTGCAAGGAAAAGCGTGGGCTCTCGACGGGGTTTGGAGCCCCTGCGTCTGCCTGGCCCACCTGCCCAGGGTCTGAAATAGCCCTATCTGAGACACTCTGGCTGGCCACTCCGTGATCTGGCCGGAGTACATTTCTGGTAGCTACAGAACAGGAGAGAGCGCCCCACCAAGGACCGCCGTGGGCGTCCGGGCTGCCCTTCTGGAGAAGGCTGATGGTGGGGGCGGAGGGCAGCCCTGGAGCCGAGGAGTCGTGGGTTGGGAGTGTCCTGCTCGCAGGAGAGTCTGTCACTCAGCAGGGCCCCAGAGAGAAGGTGGCCTTTGGAGCCGAGCAGAGCTGGCTTTGCGTGCAGCAGCTCCTTCTCCCCGTCTGGCCCTGGGCCGGCAGTTAACCTCTCCGAAGCCCACTTCCTTTATCTCTGAACGGGAATAACCGTGTCTTGACCTGAATTAAACGCTCGACAAACAGCAGGTGCCCGGGCAGAGCAGCCCTCCTCTCCTTGGTCGCAGTGGTGGAGGGGCAAAGGGGAAACGGTAGCTATTTTCAAACACCCTCGGAGCCGAACCCTCTCCGGAGGACAAGGGAACAGACCCGCCCTGTGTGGCTGAGGGGCGGGAGCACACCGACAGCGCAGATGGCAGCTCTGGAACGCAGGGCGCAGTTTCCGGAGCGGCAGATGGCCTGCCGCCTCGGGAGGCGCTGGCTCCGGGCAGGGAGCCTCTGAGCAGAGGGCACCGTCCACTGGCCCAGAGCCACCATGAGGGGGTCTCCGGATGTCGGAAGGTGGGCTTTGATGATGGGCTGGCCCAGGGCTGGGCCTGAGCCCCCGTGAGTGGCTGAGTGGTCAGGGCCATAACTTGCCTCTGTCCTAGGTAGATACCCTGGGCATGTGTCCTGAGACTATGTCCCCACTCCTTCCCGCGGTGGCCAGAGCTGTCTGCCAGGGCCATGTATCTGTCTTCTCTGTCTTCTTCCCATAACCACTTCTACCCTCTATGTTCCAGAGAAGCGAACGGCCCGTCTCCTGTCCACCAGACCAGGGGCTCCTGGTGGTCTGCCTGAACCCAGCCTGGCCCTTCCTTGAGCCACCGCCATGAGGTATGCAGGAGCATGTTCTTAGTGGGTGGACATCGGGACGGGTCAGTGGCCAGGTACTGGGGCGTGCACCAGGCTTCTGGCCTCGGCTCTACATGAAGCCAGCAGTTCAGAGGTTAGACCTGAGCCAAAGGTCTCGGCCCACCTTCCCATTCTAACCAGCTCCGTGGGTTTCTGAGACGTTGGGATGGGGCACTAGACTCCTTAATGGCTTTTAGAATTTTACGTTCTGTGGCCGGAACATGCCCAGCTGCTGCGAGGCTCTGTGTGGGCCTGGGCACAGGCTGACTCCTGGGGGAGGGACGGGGGTCACAGGACGCAGGAGGTGAGAGCTCTCAGGGGACTTCCACGTGGCCTTTGCCTCCAGACATGGGGGGAGGGCCTGACAGAAAGGCCAGGGGCGTCTGTCCTGCCTGGGTCTGGCCACTCTGGCCTCCTGCATCCTCAGAAACGAAGCCCTCATCTCACAGCCCAGTCTCCGTCCACCAGGGCCAGGGCTTCCCCTGCGGGACTCAGGACCAAAGTCGTGGTGGGCAAGCGGTGCTGAGCGTGAGGGCCGGGGTCTTCGCTGTCCTGTCCATGCCCTTGACATACCCTGAGCTGGGGGCCAGTAGAGCTCCGTTCTGGCCTGCTTCTGTCGCTCGGGTCTCCCCCGCAGTGTGGCAGGAGACATGGAGACCAGCACGGCCGTGAGGCTGCCCGGGGTCAGTGCCGGCGTACAGATGGGCACGGGCAGAGCCGGCTAGGCCTCCACACACAGCCCTGCACGGCCGCCCGGGCACTCGTGCTGGTGCTCTGGCTGCCCCTTGGTGGCCGGGCAGACCGGGCACGGCCTTGGGAGCAGGGGCAGGGCTGCAGGCTGTGGGGCCAAGGACAGGAGCCCTGGGGCCTGTGCCTGCTGGGCCGCTCATCACATAAGAAAGGGGTGAGGGCTGGCCCCATGGGCTGGGGGTTAAAGAAGCCACGTTCCGCATGGATGCCGCAGTTTGGGCCCGAGCCCCAAGCGGGGGAGCACATGTGGGGCATTGCGCTTGTGTGTGCCCTAAAGCCCACAGTATATCGGGGTGCTGGGTGATCAGGCCAACCCCGTGCTGGCCCGTCTGGCACACATGCAGATGTACAGGTGCGGACGCAGCCGGGGAGTGGGGAGGTGGGAGGGGCAGGGAGGTGGGGCTTATTAGGAGAGGGGAGGAGGGGCAGAGCCCCCGGTAGGGTGGGGTCCTGAGTGGGTTGCTGCAGAGAGGCTGGGGGCTTTCTCTAGCAGCCCGAGCCAGGGGCTGGGTCTGTAGTAAGGAAGTGGGCTTCTGAAGTAGCTCTGTGGTGGTTTGTGTGAGCTGTTGTCCACTCCTTGGGGTCAGCTGGCCAGCAGGCCTCTGGCCTGTTCAAGTACAGCCCTGAATGGAATCACTGCCTGGAACCAGTGGGTGGCACCCTGGGTAGGGCACTGGGTCTCGTGTGACCAATCACAGTTCAGGTCCCGGAGCTGCTGGCTTGAGAATCTTACCAGGTGTGCGTGCGTGCCCAAAATCCTGAAAGGAGAGTGGAGGAGAAGGTAATATGGTTTGGTCGTCCCCCTAGAGGGAGGTCATTTCTCAGATTCCTGCTCTCTCTTTCTGTCCTATGGCAAAAACAAAAACAAACCAAAACCCCTGGTGCCCTTATTCAGTTTCTTTGAGTCCCCAGCAGGCGGCTTCTGTGGGAGCTGCCACTGTGATGCCGTCTTGGCCTGTGCCCACTCTGCGTGCTCAATAGTCCCGTCTCCTGCCTCCTTAGCAAGGAGTCATAGGTTCTTTAGAGTCAGGTAAAGGGGTATGTACCGCGCACCAACCAGATCACAGGTGAGGACACAGACGTCACTAGAGAAAGGCACAGTGGCTTCCTTTCAGGGCCCTTACCCTATGTGGCTGCAAGGGTCTAACTCCTACCTCATTAGGGCGGGACAGGGGACTTCCCCACTGGGGTGCCTTCTCCCTCTCCTTCTCCCTCTTTGTTTCTGACTTTCCCTCTCCGGTGTGTGCATGCACCCTATGGCAACTTACAAAGGTAGAAAAAATTATTGTTATGCTTAAAGAGAGTAGGTGACACTATCTCTGGGGATCCGTAGGGTAAGGTTTTGCAGTAGGGGAGAAGGGTTGGGCTAGGCTTCAAATACATGGAAGAGTGCTGTCCAGGAGTGGGTGGGGAGCAGTGGGAGGAAGCTGCCCGAGGAGACGGAGGGTTTTGGTTACACTCACTCAGCAAGACTCCTACTAGAACTGGACTCGGCCAGGACAGAGACAGGAGCCTTTGAGCCGGGCTCGCAGCAGAGCCTCAGTACGGTTAGGCTGAGCACAGATGCTTAGTCCCAGCTCTGGCTCCACCCAAGCCTTCCCCTGTCAGCTGCTCTTCAGTTCAGGGGTGCTCACTGCAGAGTGAGGTCCCTCTAAGTGGGGACTTGTGGGTTCCCGCCCTTCCCTCTTTATCAGATTGCTGCACCTTTCCACCAGTGTCTTAGCGGGAGGTCTCTTCCAGCCCTCGCAGCCCTCAGCACACAGGCACGGGCTCGACGCCCTGTGGGTATGCACTTGGCACTGAGGCCCCGAGGACTGCTCTGCAAGCCCCTGACTCCTGCCCACGCGGGTCACCTCCTCTCACCGGCCCAGGCTGAGGGAACTTCTTTACCTGAGGCCTCCGCAGAAGGGTGTTCTGCTTAGTGCGAGACCTGGATCCTTCCCTACCTCTTCGTGGTCTTCATAACTAACACTTAGTGATTGCGAACATGTTCATGAGGACAGCCGCATGCACGAAGCAGGGATGCAGGCACCATGCACAGACACGAGCTCCGCGCGGTTCATAGACCCAGCTGTAAACCGTGAACCGGTAAGACATCTAGAGGGGAGCCGAGAGCATCCAGGGGACCTCGGTTCTGGGACGAGTTTTCACATACAGCAGCAAAAGCCAATTCACAAAAGAAAAAAGTTGGGATTCATTAAAAGGAAAATTTGTGCTCTGTGGAAGGCGTTGCTAAGAGGACAAAAAGGAAGCTGTGGCAGGAGAAATATCCGAGAAGCGGAGAGCGGGCAAGGACTTGAACTGAAATGCAGAAAGGACTCTAAAACTCAGCAACAGGAAAGCGGGCCAGTAAAAATGCAGGCCAAGCCCCTGAAGGCTCACCGCACGGCCTAAGGTACAGAGGCACAAGCAAGCATGGACCACAGGGGACCGGAAATTAGAATAGCGCGACGCCACATTAGAACGAGGAAAGCCCGAGCCCTGACGCACGGAGGGCTGAGGACGCGGAGTGGAGAGCAGGCCCCTCTCTGCCGGTGCGAGTGCGGGGCCAGGGCGTGGCGGACAGCGCGCAGCGCCTCCAGAGCCGCTTCTCTGACCCTGGGACTCAGCTACGCCCTTTTCAGTAAATGGATTCGGGGCCAGCAGGTGGCACGGTGGTTAAGGCAGTGGACTCCTACATGGCTGACTGAAGTTCGAGTCCTGAACCTGATGGCTTGAAAATCAAGCTGGGCACGTGTGTGTGTGTGCCCAAAATCTGAGAGGAGAAGGGAGTGTGGCGTGGCCATCCCCAGGGGGCTGATTTCTCACTTTCCCTTCCTCAGTACCAATCTCTCTCTTCTGTGGAGAGTGCACATGCCCATGGCAAAAGCCCCCCCAAAAACCCAAATCTAAATCAATTGAAAAGCAGTGTCCCACACACAGGCCCTCATGGCAGATTTCTTCCGAACTGCCAGAGCCTAGCACGCCCGAGGTGTCCTTCCATGGACACGCAGGACGAGGCCCCCCATGCAGACAGCGGAGTGTTAGCAGCAGAAAGCATGCAATGCCGTGAAGGGACACGGAGCAGGGAAAGGGGCCAGTCTGCAGAGGCCACGTGCCACTCTGTGAGTCCGGCGATGTCATTCTGGAAAAGGCAAAAGTGGAGATGGGGGTCACCAAGGTTACGAGGAGTGGGGATGGACAGGCTCAGCGTGGCATTGTCATGGCCACATGCCACTATGTGAGACACAAGGACGCGCAGGTGCCGTGTGACACGGCCGCAGTTGGTGACGGCGTGCGGGTATCGACTCCTCTGCATGCCAGGAGTGCCGAGGCCAGCCGTGGATCACGGCGCCGTGTGCGCACGCGTAGAGTATGTGGAAACTCTGTCCTTTCTGCTCAGTTTTCCTGCAAACCTGCAACCACAAAGAGGGACGGCCACCACCCGAGCAGCACCTCTGACGTTGACTGGTTTGGGACATTCGCGTCATCGGACATGAGCGGGACCATGACGGCCCCGACATGCAGCTCATCCATCTTTCATCGCCTCTCAGGGTAATGTCTCCGATGTTTTAGTGGGCACAGGCTGGCCCACAGATGCATATACATATAGTACTGTGCATATATACATGGAATGTGTATGTCATGTATAGTGTGCATAAATATATAAATGTGTATATCTATGTATAACGTATGTGTGTGTAAAATATGAAGTTCCCCAGCTGGGCATGGTTGTTGGACAGTTCCAGCCTTACAGGGTGGAGTGCCTGGTCTTCCCTTTCCCCCTTTCCAGATGTGGAGAGCAGATGTGATGGTCAGTGCACACATCGCCATACCCCCAGGCCTCCTCCTCGACCACCATGGAGGGAAACAGGTGCAGCCTCTGGGCGTGAGAGGTACGAGGGGGCACCGAGGTGCCTGGGCCTGGGCTCTGGGCAGGCTGTTTTGCAGCAAGTAATCATTGACACCTGGTGAAGAGGACGGGCAGTGGGCAGGAACACGGAGGAGAGCTGGAGTCGGAGTGGCCAGGAGCAGGGGTGGGGGGAGGTCTGGCCAGGAGAGCACCCAGGCCCTCCAGGAGCAGAGTGGCCAGGCTGAGGCCAAGGCCCTGGGGCAGGAGGAGTGGTTATGGCCGATGCAGAGAAGGCTGGAGAGGCTGAACGGGGCAGGGCCGGGCCACCGCCTGTGTCGGTGCTTCCCCTGGCCCCG
>NW_006160060.1:2077523-2083914 GCF_000334495.1 Tupaia belangeri chinensis
GGGCCACCGCCTGTGTCGGTGCTTCCCGTGGCCACGCTGGCCTGGCACTCACAAGCCAGCAGCGCTGAGTGGGCCGTGGTCATCACCGTCTGTCAGCGTCGCTCCCTGAGACCCAGCGATTCAGTTGGAATGCTGCTGCCATTTTCCAGTCTGTGGGTCAGCTGGCAGGTCGGGCACTGGGCCAGGCCTGGTGGCCTTGGCTGGACTCAGTAATTTGTCCGTGGGTTGCTGGTGGCCTGCCAGGGCTGGCGGAGGCTGGCCGGCTGGCGGCTGGGTGGGAGTGACTGGGCTCCTCCTGCCACCCTGCCCTGAGCTCACGCAGGTGCAAGACTCCACAGAGGCCCGGACGCTTGGGCTTGGGACGGGCAGCATCCTGTCCCCCGGCTCTGTTGGCCTTGAGCCTTGGTTCCCCATGTGCCAAGTGAGAGCTCGTAGGTGCCCTGTGGGCTCTGAGCCCCGCCTGTGCCCTAGCCCACTGCGGCTTCCTGGAAATCTAGGAAGCCAGTCACCAGGTCTGGGGTTAGAGCCACAGTCAGCCCTGTGGGAGTCCAGCGCCTTAACCGCCATGTCACCTGCTGGCCCCATAACTTATTCTCAATGATTAAAATTTGCTTCTTATAAAAACTTAAAAGTACGTATTTTGAGAAATCAACCAGAAAGTGTGGAGGAAAGAAATCCCTTATAACCCACCACTCAGGCACCCAGTGCTAACGCACTGCTGTTTTCCCCTCCCGGGGACACCCTTCCGCCCCGTGCTGCTGTGCCCGGAGAGGCCGTCTCAGGAGGCCTGTCCTAGCCGGGGAGGTTCCTCGCCTGGCAGACATGAAAGCTACCTGAGTGTGGAGTCCAGAGACAGCGGGCCTGCTGGGGGCAGCCCCACATTCCTCCCTCTCCCCGGCCCCTCCTGGCAATGTCGATATCTCTGCCAACGCCCAGCTTGCCCTCTCTGCACAGGACCTAGGGCTCCTCGCTCCCTGGGGATGCCTCACTGTGTCGGGCCCTGCCTCACCCTGGCCCACTCACGCCGGGCGCCTCTTCCTGACTCGTCTCAATCTCCTGAGGAGCCCGACAAGTGTTGTCTTTCTCCTAACCCTGGAAGGCAGCCTGGAGTAGGAGGGAACCCTGGATGGCTGAGACCTGATGCTGGGTTCCCGCTCTCCGTTGCCGTGGCATGGCCTTGGGGCATCACTCTATTTTCAGACTCCTACTCTCCTTCTTGGCAAAGCAGAGCCCTCTTCAAGCTGGACCGCCATGGGCAGAGCGGGGTGCAGGCCTGAATGTGGGCCGTGCCCTCTTCCCTCGGGCGGCCTTGCTCTCGGCCTGGACCACACGTTTGGGGCCCGAGCCGCAGAGGTGTCTGGGTCCTGTGTGGCTCCACGAGCCACTCCCCAGCTTGCCTGAGCGCGCTGGGACTCTGCGTCCCCACAGCCCCTCCACGGTGTGCGCCAGCAGGACACAGGCTGTCTATGGAAGGCAGGGCTGTGCTAGTACTTCCTCAGTGTGAGCGCGGTAACGCCAGACGGCCTGAAATACCGGCTCCAGACGTGTTCTCAGTAAACGGAGGAGTTAGCTCCTCGGAGAGGGCGTGGGGGAGCCGGGCCTTGGGTGTAGGACACAGGGTGCAAGTACTGGCCTTGACGTGGAGCTGCGTGATCTCAGGCCATGACCTCAGGCCACGCCGAGGACTGCTCTTCGCTGCCCTGTACATTATTATTATTGCACAAGCTCAGGTGTGCAGTATGACAGCACTGTCACCCACGTGTCCTCACATCGTCACTTTCGGGCTTTGGCATGAGTGTCCGAAGTCCATGCGTCTCTCAGGAGACCTCCTGCTGTGACACAGGCTGTCCCGGTGCACGACTCACGGGTTTCTCAGCTCCACGCTCTGTGTCCCCACATCCCACACCCCTGTCCGTGTGCGTGTGCACTGTCCCCCTCCCACACCCATCTCTGTGTGCTGTCTGCATCCCGCACCTGTCTCTGTGCACTGTCCACGTCTCACACCCGTCCGTGTGTGTGTGCACTGTCTGCATACCACACACCTGTCTGCACTGTCTACATCCCACACCCCATCCATGTGCACTGTCCATGTCCCACACCCCTGTCGTGTGCATCGTGTGCATCCCACACCTCCATCTGTGTGTGCTGTCTGTGTCCCACACCCCTATTGTGTGCTCTGCCCACGTCCCACACCCCTGTCTGTGCGCTGACGGTGTCCCACACAGCCGTCTCTGTGCACTGTCCGCATCCCACATATCCACCCACGTGTGCTGCCCTCGTCCCACACCCCTGTCGTGTGCTCTGTCCGCATCCCACCCCCGTCATGTGCTCTGTCCGCATCCCACACTCCTGTCTGTGTGCTGTCTGCGTCCCACACCCCTGTCGTGTGCTCTGTCCGCATCCCACCCCCGTCATGTGTGCTGTCTGCGTCCCACACCCGTTATGTGCTCTGTCCGCATCCTACCCCCGTCATGTGTGCTGCCCGCGTCCCACACCCGTCATGTGCTCTGTCTGCATCCCACCCCCGTCATGTGTGCTGTCTGCGTCCCACACCCATGTCATGTGCTCTGTCCGCATCCCACCCCCGTCATTTGTGCTGCCCGTGCCCCACACCCCTGTCATGTGCTCTGTCTGCATCCCACACCCCTGTCTGTGTGCTGTCGGCGTCCCAAACCCCGTCTCTGCACGTCCAGCACGGCGGGTAAGACTCAGAGACCTACTTGGCCCTCGTAGGAGAGCGTGTTAGAGGCTCTCCCGCCTGCCTGGAGGACATGTCCTCAGCCCAGTTACGACGGGCAGGGCTCATCGGGGCTCGGGTAGGGCTGGGCACACAGTACGTGTCTTCCACTGACGTGGCTCACACCCGCCATGCTCAGGGCTCCTCGGTTACTCCCTGCAACCCCACATCCTGCTCGGGTCTCCAGATGGCCTGCTTTACACTGGAGCTGCTTGTCACCTCGACTGTCCCCCGCCGCCCCGGGAGCGCCACCCTGCTCTGCGTTTCCATGTGTTCAGGGGCTCTGTTACTCTTGTTTTGATTCCAAATATGAGTGAGCTCTTACAGCACTTTTCTGTCCACGTCTGACGTATGTCACTTAGCCTAGTGTCTGCTGAGCTCATCTGTATTTCTGGACACATCCTTTAAAAAAAAATAACTTGTTATTGTGTGTGTGAGCTCACTGGAGAGAGACAGAGAGACAGAGAGAGAGGGAAAGTGAGAGAACCCTTGCCCTGGGAAAGGGCCAACCGCAACCCCTTCTCCACTCTCCTTTCAGACGTCGTTCTTCTCAAGCCTCTGAGCCCAGGACTCGAACCACGCAGTTTGCCATGTGGGATCCAGCTGCCTCAACTACCATGCCACCAGCTGGCCCACCAAGATCTGCTTTCCAAAGCAGAATAATATTACGCTCTGTGTAGAGGCCACGATCTCTTCCCCTGGTCATCTAGAGCCACAGGCTGCCCGCACTGGCCACCACTCTGCTCTTCCTAGCCACCGGCCGTGCTGTCCCAGGGCCTTGGTGCTGTGCCTGTACTGGTCCGCAACCCGTCTGTCCATGTGTCACAGGGATGACAGCGCCCAGGGAGAGCCTACCTGCACTGTCTATACCACACCTGCACACGGCAGTGCTTCCGCACGGTCACCTGTGATTATTGCCAGGAAGGCCCGGCCTTCAACCAGCGGAACGCTGTGTTCCCACGAGGGTGTTACTGCTAGGAGGAGCCAAGTGTCCTGCAGGCCGGGACAGGACAAGCTGGGTGGGGACCAGCGCCTTATTCCCATGGCTACTACATGGGACAGCTTTACACAAACCGAGCCGCTCGGTCCCAATACCCGCCCCAGCTCAGTGACAGCTGCTGGACTTGCCCCTCCTGAAGAGGAAGAACTCGCTCGCAAGTGGTCATGAGAAAGGCCAGATAGCGTTCTCACTGCGGTCCCAGAAAATGCACACACCACAGGGAGGCACGGGGCCCACAGTGAGGCCCCACGATGGCCCAGCGCCCCACGATCTAGCCCACGGCAGGGGCCGCAGTGCTCATCCAGAGGGTGCTATATGCACATGCGAACATGCCTGGGGTGGGTGCTGCTGAGGCCGGGGGGGATCATGGCAGGAGAAGCTGTGGGGGGTGCCTCTCTTTGTCTCTCTCTTTTAGAAGAAATAAATAAATGCACTTTTTTAAAAAAGGGAGACAAGGTCCTAGGGTGGTTCTTTACTCGATCTGACGTGCATGTTGGCTGGCGGTCTTAACCTGCTGCAGCTAACGGAAGACACAGCACAGGCTGCAGGGGACGCTGGGTCAGAGACTCACTGAGAAGAACCCCAGGAGCAGAGCTCTAGCCAGTGAGCCCCAGGCCAGGAGCCCTGCAGGGACCAGGGAGGGCATGGGTCAGTGGTGGGAGGAGGAGACGGGTCCCAGCTGAGACCAGAGCACAACTCCCCAGCGGAGCACTGGAGCTGGGGACCCTGGAAGGTGGGACGAGATGCAAGCCTGTAAATCGTCTCTCCAAAGTCAGGGGCCAGGGCACATGCACCTCTGTCCCCTCTGGCCTGGCTCTGGGGGCACCTGGCCCTTCTAGCCTGCCAAGAAGAGGGGAGTGGGTTCTGCAGGCAGAGGGGTCCCCAGCAAGGTGCAGATGCTGGCTTCTGGGAGCCAGCTGGGTGCCAGAGGACCCGGGAGGAGCTGCAGGGTCTGCTGAGCAGGGGTGCTCAGCCCAGTTTTAGAAGGGAGAGAGCGAGAAGTGTGAAGAGGCTGCTTCCCAGCTTTTGGTTTATGGATGCTTTGGTCTCTGCTCTTCTTCATCGGAAGCAGAATACTGAGGACTCTGGTCTCGTCAGTGCCTCTGCCTTTGTGAAGAAGCGTCTGTGAGCTGGACGTGTTCCAGAGTCCAGGCTCTGCTTCAAAATCGTGCACCAGAAGGGAGCGGTCAGGCCCGATGCTGAGGACGCCAGCAGTGGGACTGCACCAGTTGGCTGACTCCTGACGGCCTTCAGGCTTTGCTCAGGCTGCAGCCCTGTGACCACAGGGCCTGAGAAGCTCCCATGTCTGCCCAGGGCCTGACCACCAGCCTTGCTGTTGGGGACCACGTGCCTCTCCAGGTTTACCTCTGCAAGCTCAGAGCCCAGCCACCCCGGGGTGTGGTCAATGCTTAGCTGAACGGAGCTATGCCTCCCGTCCGCAGTTACCACTCCTGAACAGCATGGGCCTCCCAGCCGGGCAGACTCACACTCGGTCTTGCCTCTTGGGCTCTCGTGGCCAGCCACTGGGTGTTGGTCCGTGAGACCTCCCTGTGGACGCTGTCCAGAACCGCTCCCTTTCCCGTGACCCTACCTCTACTGTGGCACCCAGCACCCGGGGCTGTCCTGGCCTTTCTGGGTCCCCAAGAACAGCGAGGCTCATTCATAACTTCTGAGGGTGTCCATGTCACCTGCTGTGGGCAGGACCGGGGCTGCTGGGTTTGATTACTCAGACCTCAGCCCTTCTTGTTCAGGTGCTGCATCGGGGCCGTGGGACACTCGCGACATGAGGACACGCTGCCTTCCTGTGCAGGGTGGTGTGGGGCCTGACCGGTGAGATCCCTGCCTACCGCAGACGCCCTGCTGAGGCCCACACTGGCCCTCGCTCCCCGCCCATGCTGGGCCACTGTGGGGACAGCTGCGCCCCGACCTTCAACCCCATGGTCCCTTCCCTCCCGCCCAGGGCCCAGACGGTGCACACAAAGGCTGTGAGCTTTCCGAGGCCCCTGCCATGGCCGCTGCTGGGCCCTCGGGCTCCTGAGGGAGACAGGACAGGCCGGGCAGTGATGTAGTCTCCCCGGACACGGGAAGGGCGTTAAAGTACCAGCTTATTGTGCTGCAAGGTATTCTGAAATCCATGAGGCTTTATTTTATTTTATTTTATTAAATAATATACACTACCCACGAGCAGTTTAAAGACCCGTCACACTTCAGGTGAGTCTTCGTGCTGTGTGGGAAAAGGATGGTCCCACCTTAAGAGGGGCGTGGGGGGTAACAGGGCAGAGTGCTCGTGGCAGGAACTGCAGGGCAGCGGGGGCCGGGCCCCACCTGCACACCGTCCCGCGTCCTCCCCTGAGTCCTGCACGTTGTGCTTCGGCCCCTTCTCAGGCAGAGCCACTCTGGCTTCTAGAACTCGGCCTCGATACAGCCCCGTTGGCAGGCTTGCTATTTTTACAGGGTTCACCCTATTCTTAGTTACTTTTAAAAATAAAATTGTCAACAGCTTTTTCTTCCCCTGCAACGTTTCCGCCACTACTGACGATCTTAATGAACTGTGCCTTCGGTGACGGTGACGGGGAGGGGGAAGCCAGAGCGGGGAGGGCTGGCCGCCGCCGAGAGGAGCTTCCGGCGAGAGCTTGACGCCCGGCCGGGGCGGG
>NW_006160060.1:2084929-2092172 GCF_000334495.1 Tupaia belangeri chinensis
GGCTGCCGGCGAGAGCTGGCCCCCCGGCGGGGGCGGCTGTCAGCGGCAGGAGAAGCCTGTGACTCGGGACTTCAGCTCATGGTTGATCCTGCTGCTTTTGGTAAAAAATGGTTCCGAAAGAGAAAGGGCTTGTTTCTGAGGAGAAAACACCTGTCCACTCCCGGCTTCAGAGGGGTGACACTCAGGCCATGCACGGGGGAGTGAGTCACCGCCCACTGCTCCTGGGGCATGGGCTGTGTCCCGGACAGCCCAGCGAGGGAGGCCTGGCTTCCTGCCCAGGGCGGGTCCTGTGGCAGCCCCTCCCTGGGGACAGCAGCTCCGTCCCCGAGCCCACGCTGTGGCAGTAGGGACAGCTCCAAGCACTTGCTCTCAACGTGAAGGCGATTCCTTCCTTTCTCTGGAGCTCATTTTTCTCATTCTAAGAAATGGTGACCACGCCTGCCGCCACGTCACTCCCTCGTGCACCCGTCCACCCAGCCCCTGTCGCAGGCCGAGGTCCCAGAGCCCGACGGGAGATGGGAACAGTGGGTGGCCGCTGCAGCTCTGGACCGTGGGGAGGGGGTTACCACGTGAAGGGAGGGCCACGGCCAGCTCCACGGCTGCCTCCGGGAGCAGTGAGGGTGACGGCGGAAGGCGGGCAGTACTGAGCTGGCGGATGTGCCTCCTGGGCGGGGCCTGGCCACCTGCTCGTGTCCTGCTCCGGTGTGGAGGCCACGGGGCTCCCCGCAGGACCCTGCACCGTGTCCGCATGGAGGTCGGCAGTCACCACAGGTGTCATCCCCTCCCCCCTGCTTGCTGCGCTCTGTGTCACACTGGGTGGGGGGTCGGCAGTCACCACCTGTGTCATCCCCTTCCCCCCGCTTGCTGCGCTCTGTGTCACACTGGGTGTTGGACATGGCCCGGCGCAGTGAAGGCTCTGGGCTCATTTCCCACACTCAGGGCGGGGAGTGTTGGCTGCACTGTAGTCAGAGCCATTCTGAACGTAACACCTCCCAGGCCACCGACTGACACGCTCACTTCAGAGGACAGCGCTGCAACGTGGGGATGGGACGCGGTGGGCAGGAGGACGGAGGTCCGTTGGGCAGGCAGTGCTGGTTCCAAAGATGAGCCCAAAGGCCAGGCCAGGTGGCAGCCGGCTGAGGTCCTGACCACGGCCCCGCAGTTCAGCATATGGGCTGAGGCCCTGGGCCACCACGCCTACACCCGTTATGCCGGGCTCTCTGGCTCGGTGGAAGGCGGGCTCTGCCGTACAGCCGCAGAGCGAAGGCGTGCAGTGGCAGCGACAACCTCACGATGGCGCCCACAGAGAGCAATGGCCAGCATGCGGGCTGGCCGGAGCCTAGGCGTGTCAGGGGTGCTCCACATGGCCTCGCTCGGCCCTCGCCCCAGTTCCCGTCTGCAGGCTGCACGTGCCACGCAGAGTTGTGGCCTGGCTGCACCCCGAGGCAGCGTGGCTTGGACTCTGCACTGGGCCCCCTGCAGCTCACGCTATGCGGGCTCTGGCCTGGGAAGAGCAGGTGCAGGCCTTCCAAGTTCCAGTCACAGCCGGGGGTTAGGGTTCCCGGACGTGGCCGATGTGCAGAGGCTGGCCCGCACCTCCTGGAGTCTCTCGGGGAGCACAGCTGTGTCCTGGAGGTTCAGCCGGCTGCTGTCTGAAGCTCTTGCCTCTCATGTCCCACTTTGTCACTGCACGGGCAGGGCATTGCCCCTCCTGCCGTCCCTTGTGCCAAGCCTTCCACCTGCTGCCTCTGAAACCCATTAACTCCTCGCTCGAACTTTTTCTGTCCAAATGTGTTCTCTTGGGGGCAGGAGAGAGTGAGTGAGAGCCGCGTGCAGGCTGGCTGCCGCGGGCCACCAGGCGTGTTGAGGAGCGAGTGGCGAATGGGCCTGCCTGGGAGCCTGCAAAGCAAGTGCAGAACCCTGTTCTCTGGAGAGGAAGGACAGGGCTTCACAATGGTGTCCCCCAGGGAGGGGGCATCCCCTTTCCTCTGTGCCTGATGGCTGGACCTGGGTGGCAGGAGGCCACTGCACTGACTCCCTGAGGCTGGGCCCCACTCAGGGCGTCACCTCCACCTCGTGTCCCAGGTCCCTGTCCCTGTGCTCTGCTACTAGGACGCTCCGAGTCCTGGGGCTGCACCTCAGCACAGCTGCCACGAAGGGTCCCCAGTGTTTGTGGGTCACGGGGCCGATGTGGCCAGCTCTGGTGCCGAGTCCTCACCTCCGTGGTGGTGCAGAGCCATGGGCCTGCAGAGTCAGAGGGAAGGAAGTGCCCCCTCTCCCAACAGACCCTGGGGCGGAGGTTGGTCTGGAGAGGACAGGATACAAATAGGGAGGGACAGGGCGGGCCCCTCCTCACCTCGCCAGTGACACCACGCAGCACCTACAGGCCCTCCTGGGGCACTGGCTGTGAAGGGGGAAGTCCGTGCCAGGCTGGCTAGGTGGGTCCTGGCAGGACAGGCTGAGGGCAGGGTGTGTGCTGGGCATGCGAGCTGGTGTCTGGGGGTCTGAGTGCGGTGTGGACTGGCCAGGGCTCCAACATCTCAGCCACCCTCCCTGCCCTGGCTGAGCCAGAGCCAGGACAGGAGGAAGCCTCCTAGCAACCCCGCCCCTTTCCTCGGCTTCCCTAATGGTCCGTCCAGCGGCTCTGGCTCGCTGGCTTCTCTGTGGCAGCCGCTTGCCCCAGCAGCCTCAAGGCATCATGGGCGCAGCCGCAGAGGGCGTGGGAGTCACATTCTGTGGTTACGCGGGACACTGGGGCCTGTGTGGGCCCCAGGGTGGGAAGGAACACCCTCCACCCACCCAGGGCTGGCATGAGCATTCCCTGGTGGCCACCCCGGTGCCGGCCAACCAGAATGTCCCCAGCCGCCTAGTCGGGTCAGCTCTGAGCGTCGGGACAGCCGAGAGCAAAGCCGTCTGTCCTTGTCTCTGTCCTTATGGCTGCAGGGGTGGGTCTCACATAGGCTGAGGACCTTGCAGGCTGATCCCCCTGACCCAAGGACTGACCCCCCCCTACAACCTGAGGGCCTCACAGGCTGACCCCTACCTGAGGGCTTCACAGGACTGACCCCCACCTGAGGGCTTCACAGGACTGACCCCCACCTGAGGGCCTTGCAGGACTGACCCCCCCACCTGAGGGCCTCGCAGGCTGACCCCCACCTGAGGGCCCTGCAGGCTGACCCGCACCTGACTCCAGCGGAGTGTGCCCTGCCGTGTGTTCGTGCAGCTCTGTGCAGCTGTGCGTTCAGGTCTCAGCACACGGTAAAGCCACTGATGAGCTGGGGGCACGTGACATAGCTGAGCTCACGGATCCCAGAGCCCGACGTTCTGCCATGTGGCCCTCAGCACTTCCGGGGACATGGTGGCATGGCAGTAAGACATGCAGCCACCCTGGCCAAGGGCAGGGGTGCGTGTGGACTGAGGAGGGAAATGTCAGGGTTTCAGCAGGGAAGGACCTCTCGAAGACGATGTCCCCAACACTGCCCTCTTCCAGACCAGGACTCTGAGGCACCAACCTCCTCCCACACTCCCCAAACATAGGAATGGGAAAATGAGAGGCCGAGCAGGACTGGGGTTGAGAGATCGTTCTTGCTGCGAGCGCCTCGGTGCCAGGTCCCCTGCACCCCGACAGGTGTCCCCTTAGCAGAGGCGGACTCGAGCCTTTTGTCACAGGCTGAGGTCTGCAGCCCCAGGGCCTGCCCTCACCTCCTAACCCACCAACCCAGCCTCAACCACTCCCCCCAGCAACTCAGACTTTTTCAAAAACACCAGAAAAGAAACAGAACCCAACCAACCTAGCCAAGGCTTCACCGCGTGCCAACCCGAGAGTGGCAAGAACATGCCTTCAGTGCTGCGGGCCCGGGGCGGGTGGAGGCCATGTTTAATTTAGCCACACAGAGATGAACTCACTGGGAAGAACACGCTTACAGGCGATGCCCCATTTTACGGCAGGGATTGATGGGGATGAGAGGAAGCCCAGGGCCGATGGGCCTGGCTCTCAGCACCTTCCTGAGGGCCGTGGGTGCTGTGAAGAGCGGTAAAGCTTTCCAGGCCGACTGCCCTGGGCAACGAGCCCAACCTGGGGCTCTGTCCACATGGTCGGTCTTCTGGAAGGACTTCTCATGGGACACGCACCCAGAGGACAAGCCCTGGCCCAGCCAGCAGGAGGCCTTGCTGTGTACATTTCTGCTTCTCCACATCCCGCTCAGAGGCTGTGGATGGTGACAGTGGGTGGCCCAGGTGGCCTCCAGAACCCGGCGCCCCCCAGTGCTCTGAGGCTGAGGGTGCTCCGCCCCTAGGGAGGAAGCAGGTGGCACAGCCCGGACGGCGGCTCTGGCCGGCAGCCCCACAACCTGCAGTGAAGGTTTCGGGGCCAGATGCACCACTGGTTACCAAGGGCGACCACGACACGTCCAGGACATATTTGCTGGATGAGGATGACGTGTAGAGGGAGCCAAGCCTGGTGTCAGGGTCCGTGGGACAGCAGCCGGTGCCGAGGGGCTGTTCAGGACTTGTCTGCAGATCCTGCCTGCCCAGCCCATCCAGGTCCTGTTCAGAGCTGGGCCAGGGCGCTGGTCAGCTGGACATGGCTGTCTACCAGGCTTGGCCTGGGACGAGGCCTCCCTGGAGCTTGGGCCGCTGTCCTGAAGAGCCATCGCCCCCTGGAAGCACGCTGGTGTGGCAGGCCTGGCCAGCACACCAGGCCACAGGGCAGGGAAAGCACCAGGAGCCTGCTGGCCTCTAGCCCACGCGCCCCGCAGACAAGGCCGCGCTGTGTCCTGTGCATGTGAGAAGGACATGGCACCTTCAGGGGTGGGCGCTGGGACATGTCACTCACTCACTGACTATCCACCCCAGGTGCAGAGTAAGCACGAACGGTGTGCACCCTGCACCTTGGGGAACATCTGCTGGGAGGATCCACATGGGGCTGGTCTGAGCCAGCCCTGACTGGGGGGAAAGCAGGGGTGCCCCCTGTCCTGCCCTCTTATTCCAATCCTGCCCGTGGCTGGCCAGGCTTCATCCAGGACCCCAGAAGGCCCTGGGCTCTTGTCCTCAGCCAGTGCCCCCACAGTCCTTCCTACATGGGCGGCAGACACCAGGGCCTAGATGTCTAAGCATGACCCAGACTCCCAAGGTCAACCGGTTCCCAAAATGGCCTGTGGAAGAAGATGGTGCCGCCCGCGGTGACTCTGGGCTGGGGAGGCAGGAGGGGAGCTGGGCTGCTCTCCCAGGGATCAGCACGGAGGGGCCGTGAGGTGGGGAACTCCTGGAGGTCTGCATGGCAGGCCTGCGGGACATGTATGCGGCCTGAAGTTGCCCGGGGAGAGTGGGAAGAGCCATGTCAGGGTGAAAGGCCTTGCAGGGCTTGGAGAACAAGGCAGGGGCGAGCGGCCAGGGCCAGGAGACAGCTTCTGGTTAGACGGCTGCTTCCAGTGCTAACCTGTGACTCAGTGAGCGGGCCCCTGGCCCTCCCTGGGTAAATGTGGGGAAGGCGGACACTTCCTCTGAAGAGGGGGAGAGGAGGCCCAGCGTGTCTGGCTGTGACTGGGGACTCCTGCAGTGTCGCCACGAGTGAAAGCGGCCAGCTTGCTCACACCGCCTGCTCCAGAGTGAAGTCTTCCGTCGAAGTCTAAATGTGAGAACGCGGCTTTGCAAGTCGGGGGCTGGAGCGGTTGAGCGGTCATTATCTGCTTAGTGCAAGGATTCAGTTGAGGTTCCTAAAATAGAGGCTGTTTCCACAGGATCTGCCGCGTTGGCGGGCAGAAACTCGGACGCAGGAGCTCCGTGGGCGCCACAGACAGCCCGGCTGTCGGGTGTTGCCAGCTCAGTCTCTGTGGCCTCGGGTCAGCGAGATGCAATTTCCCTCGAAAGACTCTGCCTGGGGACTCAGCACACATTTATACTTAAAAAAAGTCAAAATTAAAATTTTAAATTGACCCTATTTTTAATCGATATGTAATTGTACATATTTAAGGGACACAGTATGATGCTTTGATACGTGTACACAAGGGCACTTCAGAAAGTTCATAGAAAAGTGGAATTAAAGTATGAGTTTATTTTGATGAAAAAAAACCCCACAGTCTCTGCATCATTCTCTCCTCATATGCTTCCTCATGAACTTCGGGAAGACCCCTTTACACTGTGGGTAGGAATGTAAACTAGCACGACTGGGAGAAAAGCCAATATGGGGGTCGCTCAGAAGAGTGGAACTAGCGTACGCCCCGCACTCCCAGCCTTTGGTTTATGTCCAAAGGCAAGGAGAGGGTATGTCCGCGGTACCTGGGCCCCGCCACGACTGCCACGCTCCTCACCAGAACCAAGATAGGCACACGTGGCCTCTGTGCCCATCGGTGCAGGAGCGGAGGAAGAAGGCGTGGCATGTCTGCATAGATGGAATACTATTTAGTCCTAAAAAATGAAATCTTGTCACTTTCGACAACGTGGATGAGTTCAGGGGACATTGCTGTTGAAGGAATAAGCCAGGCACACACAGAAAGACAAGTACCACATAGTCTCGCTCGCACGTGGGATCCACAGAAGTTGTTTTGTGGATGCAGAGAGAAGAGATGAGCCGTGGTTACAAGAGACTGGGAAGGGCTGGGAGGAGGTGAGGGTGGGTGGGCCGGCAGGCACAAAGTGACAACCGCGGAAGGGTGAGTTCTAGCGCGCAAGAGGCTGAGTAGCGTTAACCATGATGTACGGTGTATTTCGAAACAGTGAGAAGAAAGGATTTTGAATGCTCTTATCGCCAAGGAATGATAAATGCACGAGGGGATGGATGTGTCGTTACGTGGGTAACTCTTCGTTGTATGTGTGGGGTCGCAGGAGAAGCCGTGATGCATGTTTGCGTGGGAAGACACGCCGGCTTTCCCAACCACCCGATAGTGTCGGACCTGGCTGTGCTTTTGAGCTCCTACATAAAGCACTGTCCGCCAAGGCCGACGGCATGAAGCCTGTCCCTGTGTTTTCTTCTGGAGGTTTTACACGTTGGGGTCTTACGTTTAAGCGTCCAATCCATTTGGAGTTGCTCTGTAAGTGGTGAGAGATAGGGACGCTTTCGCCCTTCTGCACACGGCTGCCCAGCTCTCCAAGAGCCATTCGCCCTTCCCGGGAGTCTCCACGGCATGTTGGAAACAGCTGGCTATGCCGTGTGCGTTTACTTCCGGTTCTCCACCCCGTGGTTTCAAACGCACTCGTGCGTCCGATGTCTCTGTTGCTTCAACTGCTTGGCTGTGAACGGGTGGCT
>NW_006160060.1:2092514-2102232 GCF_000334495.1 Tupaia belangeri chinensis
TCGTAATCGGTTCATGGCCCTGACTGCTCTTGCGACGTGCGGTGTTGGCTGCCGTTGCTTCACAGTATGTTTTGAAGTCAGGCAGCGCGATGTATCTAGGTGTGCTTTTTCTTTTGTTTTGCTCAAGATTGCTTTGGCATCTATTTGGGACCTTTTGTGGTTTCATGGATTTCAAGCCTTTTTTTTCTGTTTCTGTGAGGAATGCCACAATCCCTATCGAAATATCGGCGGTGCTCTTCACAGCAATTGGCACGCAGTTTGAATTCTCAGAACCCACCATCCTCTTGGACCTTACCCAAAGAGAACTCGGTTTTCGAAATCTCTGGCAGATGCAGTTTGATGCCAAACCAAACCTCTCTTCCCAAAGACAGCCTTCCATTACATCAGGCCCGACCTCAGTCGCCCACAGGAGCAGGACAAGAGGTTCTTGCAAGATTATATAATGGCAGCTAAAAGTGAAATCCTGAATAGGAAACCTAAACTATTTATTTCATCCCTAGGAAAAGAGATGGCTGCAGCGAGGAAGAAATAGATAAGTTAAAGAAAGGGAACTGACAACACAGCTGTATTTGTGGACAAGGAGGTGGGGCAGACTCCCAGGCGAGTGTTTAGAAAGGCTGCCCGGGCTTCCAGGAGGGCATGGAGGCCAAGAAGGAGCACTGTCTTTTTAGGGAGAAGTCACATTGGCCAGTGCAGGGCCGTGCCGTTCCTCGCACGGCTTTCCAAACGCACGCTCAGGTCTCCACCTCCTGGCAGAGCACGCTGTCGGGAGTTAAGGGAGGGTGGTGTATGTGTGTCCTGTGGTTGCTGTAGAAAGTGGCCCCCAGCTGGGTGGCTTAGGACAATAGCTGTTTAAGCCGAGCACTGTGGGCTGCAGTCCTAACCGCTTAGGAGCCTGGAGCAGGAGGACTATGAGTTGTCTGAGCCCAGACTGGGCAACATAGCAAAATCCTGCCTCTAGCAACAGCAATAATGATCAACAACCAACATTTATTTCCACAGTCCTGGGAGCCTCGGTTCTGAAATCCACGTGCTAGCAGGGCACCTCGGGAGGCTCTAGGGGAGGGTCCTCCCCGCCTCTTCCAACTCCTGGTGGCTGCCGGCATGTCTAGGCTTGTGGGTGCCTCACCCCAGCCCGTGATGCCTAGGGTTTGGGTTGCACCCCCCTAGCCTCCACTTCAGTCTGCCCATGGCTCCACCCCCGTGTCTTTTCCTCTTCTGTCTGGTTCTCTTTTCTAAGTCTCACAAAGGCACATGCCATTGGGTTAGGGCTCCCCTAATCCAGGGTGGTCCAGGAGGACCTCAGCCCCAGGTCCCTAACCCAGTCACGTTTCTACATGTGTTTTCCATGACTCCCAGAGGTGGCTTCGTGGACTTCAGGTGGCTACTTTCTGGGGGCCGTTATTCAAGCCAATACAGAGTCAAATGGTATAGGCTGAATTGTGTCCCATGAAGTGTGTGGGTTGAAATTCCAAGCCCCAGAGCCTCAGAAGGTGCATCTATGTGGAAATAAGGTCTTTAAAGAGTGACTAAGGAAAGGCGAAGGGGCCTGGACCCAGCATGACGGCCGTCCTCACAAGAAGAGGGTGACATCAGGAGCTGAGGGTGCTCAGAGGCAGGCCACGTGGGCATGGGGAGGAGGCCACCGGCGAGCAGGAGAGAGGCCTGCGAGGAGCTGGCCCTCCTGCACCTGGTCCTGGAGCTCGGCCTCGAAGGGTGAGTCAGGAAAGCCCTGTCCTGGCCCTGCATGGCCCGGGGGTCCTGTTACGGCAGCACTCACATACACCTAGCTTCTAAAACTACTTTTGAAAGTTTTTTTGCTATAGGGTGGTGTGTTCCCCGAAGAGACAGAGGGAAATAGAGACAGAAAGTGAGGAATCACCCCCCGCCCCCCACCCGGGGATGGCCAAACTGCAATCCCTTCTCCATCTCCTCCTGGGATTTTGGGCATATGCTCAACAGGGGCCCAGCGTGAGTTTTAAGTTACGGGTCCAGGACTCGAACTGCAGTTGACTACATGGAAGTCCAGTGATGTAACCATTGTGGCACCAGCTGGTCCCAAGACCTGGTCTTTTATTAGGGACTCAGCCATCATGCCTCCTTCACTAAGATGTGCTACGGCAGGAGCAAGCCCAGACTGTGGGTCCGACGGAATGTGTGGGGGGTCTTAACCCTGCCACTGGATTTCGGGAAAGCTGCTTAAACGATCCGTGTCAATTATCTCAGCTGGATGCATGAGACACTAGTACCCACCCCAGAGCCTTATTGCGAAGTCAGCATGAAAGTCTCACTTCTGCCTGGCATCTGGCAAGAACCAGCAACTGGAACCTGCTGCCGTGGCTGCTTCCAGAGCACGGCTGCCCTCACTCCTGGCCCCCAGCCGATAAGACTCTTAATCTCAGGGTCGTGGGTTCGAGCCCCACGTTGGGTGCCAGTCTGCCGGGGAATAGCCTCGGCGTGGGTGGGTTATCTCGACGAAGGCGGCGAAGGTGAACAGAAGACAGAGGCCTCAATGCCTTTTCATGCACGTCCTATGCCGGACACCCCTCAGAGATCGCTCTCTGAGGAGTGACAACTGCTAGGAATTATTGTGCCTTTTTTATTGAAAATGTGTTATATATAAGTAAATGGGAGAGGGGCTAGTGTTTTAATTAACAGCTCATAAAGTTTTTAACAATAAAGAACATAGATTCTATTTAGGGTTGGATTAAGGGTGGGTCTAGTGCAATTTAGGGTTTGATTAAGGGTGGGTCTAGTGCAGTTTTGCAATTGTAGGTGGGTCTCCATGAAATGCAGTTTTGGAAAAGTGGTTCCGGAAAAAGCGGTTCCGGAAATCAGAGATGATTATCAGCTGATGCGGCGCAGCAGCCATCTTGTGATTACCGGGAATGGTGCTGAGAAAAAAAAATGTTAAGAATAAATATAAGTTCTTATGGATTTTAATAAAAAATGATACTTATACAGTTTTGTAGGAATCTATAACTTAATTTGAGGAATCTTAATATACTTTTTTATTTTACTTAGAGAGGGCGGAGGTGTCCTGGGCCAGTTTTGGCCTAATCCTATTTTACGTAAAAAATGGATTAGGCTTACCTTAAATATATTTTAAAGGGCCTTCCAAAGGTCAAAATTACTTTTGTCTAAAAAAAACTTAAGCCCACCCTCTATTGTGACCATAGAGATAAAGCATTGTAATTAATAGTAAGTGATCAGAGCAAAGGAGAGTGGTCCGGAGACTTCTTGGAAGATTTTATCGTACACTCAAGATGTATAAGAGAGCTATGGAATTTTTTTACAGTAGTGTATTGGAGAGTCAGAGGGGGGTCGCTTCCCAGTAAGGCTGTCACAGTTTCTAGAGCAAATAGCAAACAGCCTTGCTGACATGCTAATTAACCCAAGCTTTATTCCAAAGTCGGGGGGCACACAGCAGTGGTCTTGCCATCATGTTAATCCAACCAGAAGCAAAGCTCAAAGGTCGAGGGGCTCAGACAGATTCTGGGGCCTCGCCGGGTCAGACTTCTCCACCACGGCAGTAGTGCCACGTGCTCGTGGTGAAATACTCTGTAAGGAGTAGAGGCCAAGATGGTCATCTCCTTCTACTCCTTAGAATCTGCTTCTCACATTTAATTCTACTTCCCAGAAACTGGCTTTGACCCAGTGTCCACTACTGCTCTCGAGCACCCCCAAGAGGGTAATACTACCAACAGAGATGCAAAAAAGCTAAAATGACTCATGGACTGAGGCGTGAATAATTTATAGAAGAAAACCAACTTTTCAAGGAAGAGAAACATGGCAATTTTGCTTGTCACTTAAAACAAACAGTAATTAGTTTTCCTGATAATCCCTCAAAGGGCTTCTGTCCTTATACAGAGAGGACGCCTTCCATAGCTGAGAGTGGCACCCGTCTACCGTGAGTTCTGGGAGCCCGGATCTGCTCCCTGGCACCTTAGTGGGAAGAGAAGAGAGAGGAGAGGGGAGAGGAGAGGAGAACGGAGACGAGAGGAGAGGAGAGGCAAGGGAGAGGAGAGGGGAGAGGAGAGGAGAAGGGATAGGAGAAGAGAGGAGAGGAGAGGCAAGGGAGAGGAGAGGGGAGAGGAGAGGAGAAGGGATAGAAGAGGAGAGGAGAGGAGAGGAGAGGAGAGGCAAGGGAGAGGAGAGGGGAGAGGAGAGAGAGAGGACAGGGGAGGGGAGAGGAGAAAAAAAAGAGGAGGGGAGGATAGGGGAGAGAGGAGAGGAGAGGAGAGAAGGGAGGAGAAGAGGGGAGAGGAGGGGAGATGGGGAGAGGGGAGAAAAAGGGAGGGGAAAGGGGAGGAAAGGGGAGAGGAGGTGAGAGGAGACCGGTAGCATGGGTGGATGTTGGTGCATGCCTCAGGGCAGCCAAGTTTCCACTTAGGACAGGTGGCCACAGGGCTGGTAACAAAAGACACAGGTAGAAGCCACTACAGACCCCAGGGAGCCTGTCTGTTGAGGGCTGTCTCCTGAAGGAGAGTGACCCACAAGAGGTAATAGCACTTGGCGGTCAGTTTATGTACACATCACCGCAAGAAAGTGTATCCAGTTGAGAATCTCTAGCTTTGAAAACAGCTACAACATTGCAAGGCACATATCCACAGGTTTAGAAATAAAACTTAAATTGAAAAGGCATCCTATACGATGGGAAAAAAACACTGTGTGCATGTGACACTTCTGCTGGTTCAGTGATTGGTGAGGGCAGTTTTGAAATGCTAGAGCGGAACACAGACGTGGGCGTGTGACCTACGTACAAGCCGTGAGGCCACCTTTGATTCCTTGCACAAGTCCACGCATTACGGAGAATATCAGGAGACACCAACATGCCATCGTATAAACTTACATTTGAAATTCATTTCCGAATTCCACGAGACTGAAGCCTATGAAAGTTCAATCTTTATAGAGAACGTCTTTCACCAGGATCATCAGATGTACTCTAATTCACATTTTGAAACAATTGATCAGAAATGTGTCCCGATGTCATCATAGCCTGGAAAGGCTCTAACAGCCCCATGAGTTGTTGCATCTGCACAAAGATCCTTCTCAAAGGTAGGAACGATCAAAAATCATTTGCTGTCTTGCATCGCCAAATGCAGCTGACACAGAACTTCAATTATACCGAGAAATGGAGTTGCTGGAAGTAGAGACTTTGATGACCTAATAAACTTGCAGTCAGAAAGATTTTATGATCAATCAAGACATTATATTAATGAAGTGTCATTATTTATTATCTTACATAAAATTATGACTCCACAAACATTATTTTGCATTTTTTACATTTCTGTTGTTACTCACCATGTCAGCATTTTTTATTACATTTTAGAAGTAACGAACTATTTTTAAAGGCAAACCTTGGTGTGCTAGGACCCTCATCAGCACTTCTGCTCTGCCTTTGAACAAAGGGCACTGTGTTTGCATTTCTCACTGGCCTGGCAGATTACGTAGCTGGCTCCGATTATGAGGTTACCCAAGAGATGAGACTCCTGGGAGCGCCAAATAAAAATAAACAAACAAATGAAAAAATAAGCAGAGATGCAAGAAAACAATGCCCGTGCCACGCATTCCTGGCACTTTGGTCATGAGCATGGGACTCTGGGCACCTGGACCCTGAGGTTTATAGACACCCAAGCACCTGGGTCCTGGGGCTCATGGACACCTGGTCTCTGGGGCTCACAGAAACCTGGGCAGACCCTGGGGCTTACACATCTGGGCACCCAGGTACCCAGACCCTGGGCTTATGAATGCCAGAATACCCAGGTACGTGGCCTCATGGACACGGGGCACCCAGACCCTGGGCTCACAGATGCCAGGGCACCCAGACCCTGGGGCTCGTAGATGCCTGGGCACCGGGGCTCTGGGTCCTCCAGCCTGAGGCTGCACTGAGACCTCTTCAGGATGTGTCATTCTTTGGAGTCAGGACCTGTGACCTCAGCTCAGAGGCCTGGAGTTGGGAGACTCTGCTCTGAGCTCCCAGGCTGTCCTCTTTTTTTTTGGAGAGGTTTTTGCTACAGGGCGCATGCGCTCGCCAGACAGACAGAAAGAGACAGAGAGACAGAAAGCGAGAAATCACCTCCCAGGGGGGATGGCCACGCCACAATCCCTTCTCCATTCTCCTCTCGGGATCCTGGGCACGCATGCACATGCACCCGGTGTGAGTTTAAGCCACTGGGTCTGGGACGCGAACCGCGGTCAACTACATGGGAGTCCAGCGACATAGCCATTACGCTAACTGCTGGTCCCCCAGGCTATCCTCTGACTCTGAAGCCTGGGCAAGCCACAGTCCCTTCTGGGTCTGTTTCTTGACTGGTAAGGTGAGGATTTTAAACCATGCTCAGCTGATCTTGAGAGGCATGTGGTGCTCCCACGTGAAAGCAGTCCTGACTGGGCCTGGAGAATTTTAAAGCTGTTTCCTGTAAATTAGATTCTCTCAAGGGCTCATCCCAGTGAGCAATCCCAGAGAGGGTCTAAAATGTCTTAGCAAGGAGAGAAAAAAATAAAAAAAAGACAGAACACGGAGAAGGCCCATCGTGTTCAACTTACATGGTTGCAAAAAGTGTGTATTTGAGTCCAAACTACGTAGGACTGCTGTCTGTCTCAACTCCTTATGTAAGTCTAACGGGTGGTGAAAAATGTGCTGAGTGGGTCAAAGACCCATTTTTAATTCATAGTGGGTTAGAGAATAAAACTTACTTTTTTGAGAGAGAACTCTACAAGGAGTTTTTGGAAGCCAACCAGTTTAATAAACACAGGCTCTAAGTAAATAGCATAAAGAATTTATGAAAATCGCTTGCTGCATTTCTGCATAGCTTGTTGTGTGGGGTCCAGGAAAAGAACACATCACTGTTGTACATTCTTTCCAGGACTTGCAATCCCAGTCCTTACCCTGCTGGCCTGAGGTGGCCCAGCTGTGAGAAGCCATTGCGGGGAACAATGTCTATTGAATGTGGAGCGTGCAGCGTGACCTGCCTGCAGGCGGGACCCGGAGGAGAGAGGAATGAGAACCCAGACTGCAGGCCTGAGTCTTCCAAACCCGTTCTGGGTGCGAGCGCATTGGCAGAGTCCTCCCTGGGGTGCAGCTCCTGGAGCAGCGGTAACCTGGGCAAGCAGCTCCCCATGGCAGCCTGAGGTGTCCTCGGGGCTCCCTCCACCTTGCCTGTAGGCCAGCTCCCCAGACCTGCCCCAAGTTGGATTTCGGGGAGCAAAGTGAACCTGGGATGCTCTCTGGGAACAGTCGAGTCCCCTTTCCTCTGCCATACCCACAGAAGGTCAGATGAGGCCCACTTTGCACTGACCTGTCCTGGTACCCCGGGGTCACCCTCTTGTCCCTGTGGTCACTGGTGGTTTGGTTGTCTGCCTAGTTTTCTTTTTAATTTATTATTTATTTCTCCCATGAGGCAGAGAGAGAGAGAGGTAGCCCCTGACAGGGTCCTCACCTGGCTATCTGGTCTCCCCACCCAGTCAGGATCACAGCATGTAGGCGCAGTGTGCAGGGGGTTCCTGGGGCTCAGACGCAAGACCTTTCCTACACGGACCCAGCCCTTATCACTCACTGCACCGTGCCCCGCTGTCCCGCCGGTTCTACAGGGCAGTCCAGAAGGGCTGGGTAGGAGACAACACCGGATCTGGCTGAGGACAGGCAGAGTCTCCCAGGTAAGGAAGGGGTGAGGAAAGGCTTTGCCAGCAGCTGGAAAGGCGGGTCCCAAAGTCCAGTCTACCTGACAGGTGTTGGGGGTGGGCACTAGGCAAAGTCCAGTCTACCTGACAGGTGTTGGGGGCGGGCACTAGGAGCACAGCAGTGGGCTTCTGTTCAACACTCCTTTAAATAAGTTATTAATTTATTTAATTTTATTTGTTATTAGTTTTTAATTTGACCAGAGAGAGATGGAAAGAGAGAGAAAGGGAATGTGAGAAAGCAAGCAGTCAAATCCAGGACTCGAGCTCTAGTTGGCCGTGTGGGAGTTCAGGGTCTTAACCAACATGCCACCTGCTGGTCCCTTGTCTGTGTTTTCTGCCATGGTACAACACACATGAGACGATTTGCCTTTAACCATTAGCGTCGGTTGAGGGCCTGAGCACGCTCTCATGGATGTAGCTGTCACCACCATCCATGCTGTCTGGAACTCTGTCCCCATTCGATACTGACTCCCAGCCCCACCCCCCCAGTGGCGCTGTGGAGGGGTGCGTTCCCTGGGCTGGGCCTTGGGTGGGTTGAGGCAGGCAGGGACAGAGAGCATGGGTCATTACCCGCACTGCGGCACCCTCCAGGTCCCTGGGTGACAACACCACGATTAGTGTCCTGGAACCATAAGGGGACATGACTGGCCAGCCCGTGCTCACTTCAAGGCCCGTGGCAGGCAGTTACAAAGGAGTCCTCGTCACCTGGAGAAGCGTGAGCTCGCACAGCAGGCAGGCTCTGTGTGTTTCTAGTGATGCCCCACGGCTCTCCTCAGTCCAAGAGCCTCAGACTGACTGCCACTGCCGGGCCCCTCGGCCCAGGACCATGGGCCAGTGAGTGCCAGGGAGCACCCTCGGCCGAGTCAGGGATCAGCCGCCCAGAGCTGCTTCCTGCTCTGGGGCCACTCAGACCCCAGATGAGGCTCCCTTCTCCCATCCAAGGGGCAGAGAGAGGGTGTGACGGTCCTGGACCACTGTCCTCCTTGGCTGTCCACAGCTCTGTCCGGCTCTGGAGGGAGCCCTGGCTGACGGTGGCAGTCATGGCGCTGGCAAGGATGTGTCCACGTGGAGGGCTCTCCTGGCCTCCTGACTTCAGCCCGGGGTGGCCTGAGGGGTGCAGGGCTCCGCTTCCATCCTGTCAGAGCCTCACATGGGACAGGGCTCTCGTCACTCTGGACAGGCAGGTGGGCCCCTCTCCGGGGAGGCCCCAGGGCTGCAGGCTGCAGTCCAGGGTGATCGGCAGGCCCTCATCCCCTCTCAGCCTCCGGGAGGATGACTCTGACCCGGCATGAAAGGGAGGGAGGTGGCATGTGTGTCCTTCCACACTCTCAGGGGGCCCTCCCTTTGTTGGGCGCTGGACGGGGACACAGTTAACCTGGGCTTTGGCTTTGAAGACACGCAGCCTGCCACTTGGCCACGTCTTCCTGGAGTCAGACCCTCAGGCTGGGCAGGCCCTACTGCAGGAGAGGCTGGGAAGATGGCACGTGGCAGTGCAGCCGGGTAGGGCGTGGGCCGCAGCTGGTGACTGTCCGTAGAGAACAATGGCAGCCATGCGGCTCCCCTCGGCCTCGCTCGTCGATGCACTCTGACCCCACTGGCACCAATCTGGGGCTGAGCACCTCTGTTCAGGCAGAGCAGGCTCAAAGTGCGGCTGATGTGGGGCCGAGGTGTGCAGGGGAGGTTCCCACACCACCCAGGGCTCGAGAAGCCTCCTGAGGGGCTGGGTGCCTGGGTCAACAATGGGACTGAGCCAACTGTGGGACCCAGGAGTCCTGCTGCCAGCATGTGCCCGGGAGGATCAAGGCAGACTCCAGGAGATGCCTGTGCGCCTGTTCACAGCGGCTTCCAGCACAGTGGCCAGAGGCGTGGCCTGTGCACCAGCAGAGGGGCGAAGCCAGGGAGGTCTGTGTGTGCGCCGGGCCTGCTCAGCCACAGACCAGAGGGCACCCACGGCCGGGCCTGCTCAGCCACAGACCACAGGGCACGCATGGCCGGGCCTGCTCAGCCACAGACCAGATGGCACCCATGGCCGGGG
>NW_006160060.1:2102566-2114354 GCF_000334495.1 Tupaia belangeri chinensis
AGGGCGGGCCCCCCCCAGCCACAGACCAGATGGCACCCATGGCTGGGCCTGCCCAGCCGCAGACCACAGGGCACCCACGGCCAGGCCTGCGGGACCCTGTGCCAGGTGAGAGTGCGGAGGAGGCCACCAGCACCAGGCCCCAAGCAGGCAATACAGAGCCAGCCAGCCAAGTGGGGCGGCGGCTGGGCGGTGGGCCAGGCTGCCCTGGGAAGATGGCCAGTCCTGGAGGCACGTGTGCTCGGTGGCCTGCATAGCACCTTGAACATGCCAATTGCTGCGTCTCATGCCGTGGGGACTGAATCACAGGCGAAAAGGTTCGGGGAATGGAGCGGCCCCCACTGCACCCTGAGGAAAGGCTGAAGGAGTGTAGGAGGTCTAGTCCAGACGGCGGTGACTGCACCGCAGCCGAAGAACCAGGACGGCGGACTCCGAGGGCCCGAGGGCTGCCTGTGCCCTCCTGGAGCACGTGTCTGAGAGCTGGCATGGATGAGCTTGAACCCCGGAGCGCTCCAGCTTTGGGAAGGAAGGACTCGGGGGCTCTGGGCCATGGGCCAGGGCACAAGAACAAGCAGGGTCCTCCGAGGGCCCTGTGTGGACAGGGGGGATTAGGGGGACGGCAAGCCCTCCCAGCCCTGGGCTGCCCTCTGACATCTCAAGACTCCCTCGGCTCTCTGAAGCCAGAGGCCCCAGGTAGACCGCTGTGTCCCAGGAGGCTGGGGCACGAGACCTGTCAGCAAGGGCTGGGCCTAATGGAACACGCGGGGTCATGTAAGGCCCAAAGGCTTCCGGCATCTGCCACAGACTGCTGCTCCCACCCGCCCCTCCCGCCTGGGCGCTCCTTCCTCCTCTGTCCGCCCTCCGTCTTCATGCACCCACTGTCCGTCTGCACAGTCCGCTTCGCTAGGAGCAGGTGGACCTGACCCGGCCCCTCGTCCACAGAGAGGCAGCCCTGTGAGCAGGCGGCATGAGTGTGGCAAGGACCAGGACGAGGGAGGGAATCAATTTCCCGATACTTCTGTTCAAGTGACCTCTCAAAGCTGGTTCCGAAATAAGAGGGCCTGACGTTCGAGAGGCAGCTCGCTCTTCCTCAGCACGTCTACTCTGCCACCTTCAAGCTGCAGCACAATCTTGCAGTAGAGCACCTCCCTGGGCGAGGGCTCGTGCTCTCGTGGGGAGCAGTGTCTTGCAGGAGAAGGGCGCGTCTTGGTGAGCTGTAGTAGTGACAGGACCAAGCCCAGTGACGGTATGGGATTGATGCCTCCAGGAGAGAGGGCTGGCTGGCACCAGGACAGCAAGGGTCGCCGTGCCTGCCGGCCACTGTGCCTGCTGGTCATCGCACTGTTGGCATGGCTGCCCACTCTGAGTCGGGGGTGCTGAGCCTGAGACCAGCTCCCAGGGAGGGCCGTGGGCATTCAGGAAGGTGGAGGGGTGTGTGTGGACACCATGCTGCTGCGTGCTCTGCCCTGTCCACACTGCAGGCTTGCAGGGAGGGCTGTGGGTGCTCAGCAAGGTGGAGGGGTGTGTGTGGACACCATGCTGCTGCGTGCTCTGCCCTGTCCACACTGCAGGCTTGCAGGGAGGGCTGTGGGTGCTCAGCAAGGTGGAGGGGTGTGTGTGGACACCATGCTGCTGCATGCTCTGCCCTGTCCACACCCCAGGGAGAGCGTCCAGCCTGCAGCCCCTTTCATGCTCCTGCCCCCGCAGGATGCCCTCCCCTCCCAGTACCCCCTCCTGCCCAGGCCCAGACCGGCTGCACCACAGTTCTCTTCCTGGTAGCCTCACCTCTGACTCTTAGAGCCTGGCTTGGAGGGGACTCACTGTGCCTCCCAAAGTCCAACCTGAGCAGTCTTGGCCAGGGGTGCCAGATTCCTGCAGGGCAGTCCAGGGCCCTTCCTGTGTGAGTGGCCCATGAAGCAGAGGCCCGCAGTCCCTGGACGAGCCCTCCTGTCCTGTCCGACTGGCCAGTGGCAGAGCCACCTCGGGCCTTCGGTCGTCTCTGACTAAAGCTGGACCTGGGCCTCAGGAGGAAGCCTCCCTAGGTTGACAGCCTGCTTGCCCTTCCTGGGCCTGGCTTTGGCACATCTGTGTCTGCCCCGGTGCCTTCCGACTGGATGGGGGCCAGCCTTCCAGTTCCACGGTGAAGGAGGGGCAGGGCTTGCCACGTCCCCCCACGGCCATTGCCATCCCCACCCCGTGCCCTGGCTACCTGCTCCACGGCCCCTGCAGGATGGAGGCCACCACTGCCCTGTTCCTGTGCTCTCAGGAGCACTGTCTGCTCACGTGTGTGCACCAGGAGCACAATCAAGGGGGTCTGCCAGAGGAGTGGACTCCACGGGCTCCGCCCAGAGAGGAAGGCAGCCTGCACGGAGGCTGGGCCGACTCGTCCCCAGGGCTCTCTTCCCCTGCCCCACTGTGCTCCTGTGTCAGTGAACTACGCTCGCAGAGCACTGGCCGCCTGGGCTGTGGGCAGGTGGACGACTGCAGCGGAGAAGGGAGCAAACTGCAGTCAGCCTGTGGCACTGTGCTGCTTCTCACCCACAGGGCACCTGGGACACGTCTGTGCCGCCCTGCAAAGCCGCTCCCACCAGCCCCAGCGGCGAGGCCAGGCCAGCCAACAGCCGGGTGGGGCTTGCAGCTGCTACGTCCATGCTGCCTGCTCGCAAGGTACCAGTAGACACAGGTGTTGGGATGCAGCCATGTGCCAGGGGACGGAGCACGACGGCTGCTACTTCGGCATGGGCAGCGAACCCAGACAAAGGGCCGTTGAGGGTGGAGCCAGGACAGACCTGTTCTCTGTAGGGAGGAACATGGGGGCTGGAGCGCCAGCACGCTCTGGATGGAGCAGGAGGGCGAGGCAGAGTTGTCCTCTTTGCAGATCTGGGACCCGAGTGTGGCCATGGTGTGGACCTGGGAACACGGAGCCCACTGGCCGTCAGTGCTGTTCCCACAGTGGGCACCCCACTGACCTTTCTCGCCACCCAGATCCCAGTCCTCTGGGTGGGTCTGCAGGTTGGCATCAGCACAGCCAAACACCACGTCAACCGCTGTAACAGCGAGCCCAGAGAAGGCGGGCTCTCGTGCACGGCTGGTGAGAACGCAGCCAGTGTGGGAAGCACTGATCTGAGGACTGCCACCGGGTCAGCGCTCACACTCTGGGCACACACGCACACCCAGAGTGGAACACGGGCTGGAGAGATGCATGTGCACCGGGATCGTGGGGGCAGACGCGGCCCACGTGCCCATTGGTGATGAGTGGATAAGCAGTGTGGTCTGTCCACGAGGAGGGGGAGCCTGACGCAGGTTTCAGCGCGGATGAGTTTGAGATGTGTGCACAGAAACGGGCCGGCAGAAGACACGGTGGTGACGCACTCGTATGAGGCCGGGTGGGCAATGCAGGGAGCCAGAAGCGGGCCGTGGTGGCTGGCCGGGGATGGTAACGGCAGGCTGTCACTGAAGGGGGACGCAGTTCCGACTGTGCAAGGTGAGATGCTCTAGCGAAGGTGGTGGTGACAGGTATAGGCCAGTGTGAGAGGTCCCCGCCCACGGCTGAAACGGTGTGTTATGTCCAGTTACCACAATTTAAAAAATACAGGGACCTCAAAATGGACCCTACGACACCCCAGCCCGCGTCTGGCCGGGTGGCCGTGGCTGCTGCTTAGTCATATTCGGTGTCACTGTGTCCGCGCCATCTAGAAGTCGGGCAGTTCACTTGGTTCAGCACATGCGGCGCTCGGACCCGGGGCTCCCGGGCCATCGTCACACCACCTCGTACTGAAATCACGCAGCAGGAGATGGCCTGTGTGTGACCCCACTGGGGGTCTGTGTTTTCATCTGTAACTAGGGAGACCTCTTTTTACACTTAAAGGGGTTCCTTACAAAGAGTACGTCCCCTTCCTTCCAGCAGACAGTTGGGATGATTTCCCTCTCCCCCTTTTTGAGATGCACTCTTCCTTTTCTGGAAGTCCCCGTGCCCCAGAAATGGGCCAGATCGAGCCAGAACAGAACACAGGCTGGACCCCGATCTGAGCCAGGAGCCAGCATCCGTGAACGAGATAAAAGTTGTCGTCTCCCACCTGACAGAATCAACGGGAGAAAGACAGGAATTAATCTGGCAGGAACAGTGTTCCATGTGGCAGTAAACTGTCGTCGCTGGACGTCTGCAGAGTTAAACGTGACCGAGGCCCCGTGGTGAGTGGACACTGCGGACACGTAGCCCGAGGCTGCAGACCCGGGACAGGAGGGCACGCTGAGGGCAAGGTCAGCAGAGAGGCTTCAGGAACGCACCGAGGAGACCAAGGGTGCTCTTGAGTGACAGTCACCGGGGACCAGAGTCGGGGAGCGCTGAAGAGCTCCACGGCAAACCCAGAAACGGCATGGAGCGATAAATAACACATCCTTAATGATGCTGGGAAACCAGAATAACCTGCCGTCAGCTGGGCCATCAATCGTGACCCGATGGTGGCTGGAATCCACAAATACTCCGCTGTCCCGTCTGCTCCCAGCCGTGGCGCCCACTCAGAAGGTACCAGCGAGGTGGGTTTCCCTCTAGGTTCGGGCATCAGCTTCCCTTGGAGTTGCTTTGTCTGCCTCGTGGGCCATGAGCACGTGTGCTCGGGAGGGCGTGGGCTCCGGTGGGGCACAGGGGCGGGCCGCAGGGACCAAGCGGCTGGCCTGGAACCCCTGTGTCCTGAGCTGGCCTATGTGACCTCCTACCCCCAGACGCAGGGAGGGGCTCCACCTGGGCCGGACACAGGCCCTCTCCCTGCCCGGAGCCATCGGCTGCGCAGGAACTGCTGTTCTCACCCTCCGTGCAGAGAACAGTCCAGGCGCACTGTCCACCTGCTCTTCCGTCCCTGTGTGCTCACCAGTCTGTTCCCTGTCCCCATCTGCCTGGCAGCTCCCAAGCCCCTCCTGTTGCAGGTCCTGTGATGTGCGAAGTGGGAGAGGCAAGGGAGCCAGCGGGGGTCTCATTAGAAGGCCCGGGCCCTGTGTGAGTTCTCGTGCTCAGGGACCGAGGGGGCCTGGAGGCCAGGCTGTCACAGAGGGAGCGCTGGGGCAGGAGGGGTCACGGAGGACCATCAAAGCTGCGGAGACCTTCAGTGTGGCCTCATTCCAGGCACCAGGATCTGAGTCCCAGGAGGGTGAGTGACTAGCTCAGGGTCTCACAGAAAGTAAGAGGCAGGACTGAACCCTGGTCTCCGGGGACTTATTTCCAGGGCTGCCCTTCACTCCCTCCCACAGCTGGACAGGGAGACTCAGGGTGGGTCTTGGCAGGGAAACTGCAGGACCAGAATCCAGGCAGAGGAGGGGAGAGGAGGGTCTGAGGGGCATGCATGGGGAGCCTGGGGCAGAGTGGAAGCCCACTGCCTCTGGGTCTTCTGTATTACCCCCTACCCCTGACAGACTGCACGCACGCGCGCGCACACACACACATACACACATATGACTTCTCAAAGCCTTCTGGGCCTGGTGGCACACCCCAGAGCCACGCCGTGGGGTCTGACACGCGCCGTGTCTCAGCACAGAAGGCCGCCCATCTGCCAGCCCTCCACGCCCCTTCTCAGACAGTGGCCGGGTATGGGGCGGCGAGCTCAAAGCCTCCTTTGTGACTCCTCCCTGAGCCCGTCTCTCAAAGGACGACCCTGAGCGAAGGCTTGACGATGTCTCGGCGTGACTGTGACCGACCTCCAGCGTTCCACCACCCACCTGCCAACCAGACCCGCTGCTCCCGCTCAGCGTGGGGCCCAGAGAACCCACCGCAGGCCCCTGGGAGGAGCCAGGGGTCTCCATGTCTCCACAGGCAGCAGGTGAGCTGAATGTGGACCTGGGAGGGGTTGTGCAGCAGCGGCAGAGCCAGGCTCACAGCCTCGGGCAGAAACTTCCCTGCTCTGGACCCGAGTCCCAGGCCCACCTGCTGCTTCTCCTGCCAAGGGAGGAGGAAAGGTTGCCAAAAGCACCATGAGTCTAGCCCGATTCCCTCCGGCCGCCCTGAGCCCGCGGAAGTCCTTCCAGGGCTGGTAAGGGCAGTGCAGTGGGTGACGGGCACAGGGGGAGACACCCTCTTGTCCCCACATGGGCCAGGCGGAAGGTGCTGCCTGCTGGCCTGGATTCCTCCCCACTGACTCTGAGTCTCCAGGGTCTCGGCGTCTCACATGAGATCTCACTGACGTCAGGAGGGGCTGGCTCACGCAGGGCAGCATCTGTGCCTCCGCTGCCTGCTCTGCCCCTCCGCTTCTCCCCAGCTCAAGGCTGTCCTGCGGAGTGCTCGGGGATGACAAAGCCATGGGTCACGTACACTGCCGTGCCCACGACAAAGCTGCACCTTGGTGGGTGCAGGACCGCGCCAGGAGCTTGGTGCTTGCCCTGGCATCCCTGACTCACTGGCCTGTGGCCTCATCCGCGCACCCTGAGGCCCAGAGGAAGGCACCTGGGGCACTGGCGGGAGCTGGTGTGGCCAGTGCTCGTGGCTGAGACCCCAGAGAGTGGGGTATGCTGTCTTAGGAAGCCCCCCAACACGAGATCCAGAGGCCAAGCTCTCAAAGGTTTCTCAGTGACTTAGCTCAGGCCAGTGAAGTTTAGGGCCCTTGGATCCCTCCCAGGCTCCCCAAAGAGTGAGGGTCGGAGGGCGTGGCGGAGGACGGGGACACCCTGCTGAGGCCACGTGGGTCTCATCCCAGCCCTGGGGGCCAGTGGGCCAGCCCTGACTTTTCCCTCTCTGCGCTCCCGGAGCTTTTGAGTCTACTTTTGGACACAGATGGAACCCATGGTCTGGCCAGCAGTGGCAGGTCTGCTGCCTGTGGCTGCCCTGGGTGGTGGGGCACCATCGCGGCCTGGCCTGCCCAGCCTGAACAGAGCTCTCAGCACTGGGGGGAGGCGGGGGCAGTGGTGTGGCACTCTGACTTCTCTTTCCCCCAGAAGGACTCCCGTACTGCCAGGGGTGTGGCCCTCTGTGGTCCCCTGACTAAATACATCAGAACCCTCAACCTCTCAGCATCGGGCCAGGGCTGAACACGGTTGGGCCTGGGCCTGGCTGGTCCTGTTAGGTGCCCAGTGCTGGACTCCCCTGGGCAGTGGCCTTTGCCCTGGAGCCCCCGCTGGATTGCTGGGTTGGTGGAGCCCTCATCAGCTCTGCCTGAAGGCCTCAAGGGTTTCCCTCCTCAATTCTGCTTCCTTCCCTTCTGACACCCACAGGAAACCTCTTATATGTCCAGGTCTGGGCACTTCCTTCCAGGAGGACCAGCTGGTCTGAGTGGGTGACTGCACTTAGCCCTGGGGGGAACTGGGGGTATGAAATGGTGGATGAAGAGAGGGTGCATGGGGAGGGAACCCTAGGATCTGTGCTCTCTGACGTCAGCTCTGCGCTGCCAAGGGCACACCCTGGGAACGGCTGTGGTGCCCTGGAAGTCACCGTGCGGAACCAGGGCTGGCCCAGGGAAGGCAGCCCAGCTCCAGCTGAAGCTCCCTAGTACATCCCCGCAGCTCAGGCTAGAGGGACATGTGGGGGAGGGTACCCATTTCCGCGAGACAGAGCGGGGAATGGACCGGGTCCGCCCCACCTGAGAAAGAGCGAGAGCAGGGAGGCCCTGAGGGTGGGACAGGTGGTGAACGCTGCAGGAGAGCCATCTGAGGCTCCTCCACACAGCGGCTGGGCACTCCCCAGGGGCGGTCTGAGGGGTCCAGAACTCAGAAAGTGGCCTAGTTCATGATGGTTGACGAGGGGTCCTCCCATGGTCGACGAGAAGTCCTCTGATGGCTGATGAGGGGTCCTCCGATGGCCGACGAGAGGTCGTCTACTGGGTCGTCTGAGAGCTCAGGGCTGAAGCAGAAATGACTGGCAGGCTGAGAAAATAAACCGAGGAACCATCAACAGTGAACAATCAGAAGCAAAAACAAATTAGAGGTGACAAGACCCAGGCTAGATGGGGCTGCAGTGCAATAAGTGACCTCGGCAAAACTGGAGACTGCTACAGCAACATAGAAGGAGAGTTAAGGGCCAACGAGGGCCCACAGTGCACACGCACAGGCCGGTGTCGGCCCTGGGATAGAACGAGGGGAGGGATGGCATACTGGGAAGGGGCAATGTCTCCGAAGTGAATGAATGGGATGCTATCAGAAATTATGTCATCAGAAAAGCTGATACAGAAATAGCACCAGGCGTGTAGTGATTGAGTTATTAGATTTAGAGATAATAACAAATTCTTCAGCTATTGCCCATGAGATGGAAATCCCTGGGTGGCCTCAGCTTCTCCGTAACATCCACTGGCGGGCCAGGCCAGGTGTGGGAGGGAAGCCTCTCAGGCAGCGTTCTTATAGGTGAGTTTATGATCCGTGCACTGTGCTGGACTCAGCCCGGCCTCAGCCCTGCACTCAGACTACAAGACAATGTCTACAGCTTGTAAGAGAAAGATTGTGACCTCAGAGTTCTGTTACTTGAACGTAAAATTTTATATTTCATTGTTAGTTTTCATTTAAATATTAGCATAGGAGTCAGACATTCTCGAGTGTGAAAAACCATAAGGAATAGATCGCCCATGAGTGCTTTTAGAAACAAATGCATAAACACGTAACTGGGAAAACTGAAGGATGAAAAATGAAGACAACTAACGTGACACTTAATACCAACATGGAAAACACCAGGCTGTTGGATGTGAGGGGATGAATGTAGTGACCTGAAGCCGTTGTTTATTCCTTTCTTCTCTCCAGGTCACTGGACATGAACCCAGAACCCACTCATGCAGGTCACCTGAAGCCGTTGTTTATTCCTTTCTTCTCTGAGTGAGAGAAAGGTGGGGGTCCTTCCAACATGCTGCTCACATCATGACCCACCCCAGCTCAGTCAGACTTGGGTGAGAGGCATGCGTGCTCTTTACATGCTCAGAAAGGTCACTGCACGTGAACCCAGAACCCCCTCACGCAGGTCAGACTCAGAGTGAAGTGTTAGGACTGTGCCACGATCTGGCGCCTCAGAGATTTTATACCCAGCTAAACTGCCTTCAGGCCACCGTCAACCCACAGCTGTTCTCCAGCCTGCAGGAGTGTGGGAAATGAAGCTCTTCCAGCTCTTCACAAAACGAAACGAAGACCTCATGAGGGAATCAGAACATCTACCGTGGTTGTGGAAAAACTGAACGGCCTAAGGACAGTAAAGAACACGAGTCCAGGAAAAATTAGGACTGCATCGAAATAGGGTCAGAGGCCAGCTTGGTAGCCTGCTGCTCAAGCAATGGGGGATGAACATGGAAATTATGAGCTGTTAAGGTCACATGTACATGCCACGTGTGTGCCCATAATACACCAAAGAAATAAAGTTAAAAGACACCGTGAGAATTGTTGCCTAGAATGGATCACCTCTGCAAACCTTAATGACGGAAACACGAACACGTCATAACTGAAGTGTCTGGCCAACTGGGGGCAGAACCGGGCAGTAGCAATGTTAAAGTCCTCACCTTCTGGGCCGGCCGTGGCATGGTTGTTGAGGTGGCTGGATCCACATGGCTGACTGAGGTTTGAGTCCCAGACCCAAGAATCACTCTGAGTGTGGGCCCAAATCCAGAGACGGGGGAGAGACGGAGGAAAAGGGCTGTGGCCAGCCATCCTTCATGGGAGTGTAGTCTCACTTTCCTCTGCCTCTTCCTCTGCCTCCCTCCTTTCCCTCTCTCTCTCTCTCTCTCTCTCCTCTCTCTCTCAGTGCACACTGTCTTCTGGCTGTCGGCTGAGATGGCTCTACCCTGAGGCAGAGGCTGCCTTGTCCCTTCCAGGACTCTGAGAGCTTTACGCCCAGCCAGGGCCTCGGGCAGAGCAGGGCTTCACTCTGTGGCCTTGGCATGAGCAAATGGCTTTAATTTGGGCACACCTGCCAGGTACAGGCCCCCAGCTCCCGCTCCAGTACGCGATGCTCCGGCCATGCCCTCCTGCCAGCCTCGGCCTCACCGGGCCATCGCTTTCATTTCCCCAGATGGACTGTAGTGTGTCTTAGTGACCTGGATTTCTGTGTGTTCAGAGGCAGTTGGGGTTTTGGGTTTTTTTTTTTCCCACATTCCCTCCCTTTCTGGGGTTAAGGAAGGCATCAGGAAGCACCCCTGCTTGGACAGCTCAGGTTGCTTTTGGAAAGGGGAACTGGGAGCTTCCAGAGAGCTGCTCCCAGTGCGCCGGTCACCGGTCACTGGACAGCAAGGTCAGACTGCAGCGGGAGATAAAACGCTAATGAACCCCTTCCTTGCCTCTGGAATTTATGCAGGACAGCCACACGGCCATTCCCTCCGCCGTGAAATGCGGTGAGTAATTTCTGACTGTATTCATTGCTGGAGGATGTATTTCTTTACAGTTAAATATCACTGGCTGTGCATTTTGATATGAGGAATGCGGCTGCACTTTACAACCGACAAGGCCGTGGCGGGTCGGCCGCGCGGAGCAGGGCGAGGACGTGAACCGCTTCGTGTTGATTTAGGCTTCGCTTGCAGGGCCATCATTTCCAACCCACTGTCAGGGCCCAGCCCGGCCTGCTCGTGCCTCCCACAGACGTCATGGGTGTGTGGGGTCTCTGGGTGCCTTGGAGCAGGGGTGCTGTGGGCCTGGAGGGATGGAGAAAAGGTGGTCTGCAGCATCCTGAGGAGCAGGGCCCCGAAAGTGACCTGGTGAGGAAGGCACTGCCCTGCCCGAGGCCCTGGCTGGGCGTAAAGCTCTCAGAGGCCTGGAAGGGACAAGGCAGCCTCCGCCTCAGGGTAGAGCCATCTCAGCCGACAGCCAGAAGACAGTGTGCACTGAGAGAGAGAGGAGAGAGAGAGAGAGAGAGGGAGAGAGAGAGGAGAGACAGAGAGAGAGGAGAGAGAGGAGGGAGGGGGGCAGAGGAAGAGGCAGAGGAAAGTGAGACTAGACTCCCATGAAGGATGGCCGGCTACAGCCCTTTTCCTCTGTCTCTCCCCCGTCTCTGGATTTGGGCGCACACTCACAGTGATTCTTGGGTCTGGGACTCAAGAGCAGACGGGGCTTGGCAGCCCCTCCAGGGTGGCCATGCGAGTGGACCTGAGCCGAAGGCTAAGCAGGGCCGGGAAACCAGATGCCCTTGGTGTGGGGTCCCAGGCTGTGGGGTGCCACGTATGGGTGGCAATGGCCGAAGCCCAGACCCCCAGGACACTGCAAGTCTGTTCCTCCCAGACGCCAGACCTCCTTCCGACCTCCCCTCCTCCCCATCTCTCCCTCCCTACCACCTCCCCTCCCCCATCTCTCCCTCCCTCCCACCTCCCCTCCTCCCCATCTCTCCCTTCTTCCCTCTGCCCTTGCTCTCTCTCCCTTCCTCCTCCCTCTGTCCTTCCCTCCCTCCTCTCTTTCTCTTCCTTCCCCTTCTCCTCCCCTTCTCTTCAGCCTAAGCCTGAGCTGCCCACAGGTCACAGTCTTCTGACACGCTCGGGGCGGCCGTCCCCATTCTTCTTTGTCCTGTGCCCTCCGCCCTTGCCCGGTAAATGGCAGGAATGGACGATCTCATGGCCCTCCCTCCAAGGCCGCGACAGTGCCAGGAACCTTACATTTTCCCTTCCAGTATCCACCTCACCGACAGGCAGGAGGAAGCGTGGAGGCCTGAGGCCTGAGCAAGCGCCGGAGCAGAGCAGGTGGGGTGCGTGAGATGGGGACCCCAGTTCAGACTCGGGAAGGAGGCAGAGCGGGGCCGCTATTCCCCTCTGGGAGTGACATGGCAGCCCAGGGCAGTAACTGTCCTCCCTCCAGAGAGCAAAGGCTAAGTGCAGTCTCCAGCCATGGCTTCGGGCTCCTGGCCTGGAGCCTGACCCGCCAC
>NW_006160060.1:2114440-2117712 GCF_000334495.1 Tupaia belangeri chinensis
GTCCGGCTGGCCGGACCCCCATAGCCAGTGGTGGGCATGGGAGGGGCCTTCCTCTCAGCATGCTCCTGGCTCCCATGCTGGCTTTGGACTTGGTTCGCAGGTTCCAAGATCTGCCAGGATTTCACCACTGCCTCCCTGCGTCTCTACCGCGGTACCACGCCGACAGTGGAGCCTGCTGCTGCTAGCCACTGCTGGGCCTGGAGAGGGGACACCCAGTGCAGGGGAGGGGATGGCCACAGTGAGGGGCTGGAGAGGGGATGCCCAGAGTATGCCCAGGGCAGGGGAGGGGATGCCCACAGTGAGGGGCTGGAGAGGGGACACCCAGAGTGTGCCCAGGGCAGGGGAGGGGATGCCCACAGCGAGGGGCTGGAGAGTGGATGCCCAGAGTGTGCCCAGGGCAGGGGAGGGAATGTTCACAGTGAGGGGCTGGAGAGGGGACGCCCAGTGTGTGCCCAGGGTAGAGAGGCGCTGAGAGAGGCAGAGAGCCAGACTCCCGGCCTGTGAGGGGACAGTCCTTGCACAGAGTCTACCTCAGAGTCCGCCTGGCCCACAGCTGTGTCCTGGCTCCTCCGTCATCACAAGCGCAGTGACCTTCCTGGGGGCAGGTGGGATGCACCTTCCCTGTCACTTTTGCTGCCGTGTGAGGAGGAGCTTGCAGAGGGAGTGTGCTCACTGGCCCAAGCCCCACCCCATTCCGGTCTTCACCCCAGGAAAGGGGAGCGAGTGCAGGGCCTGGGTTAGAGCAGAGGACGGGGAGCTTACAGATGAGGCCCAGACCTGGCAGGGAGGCTTAGCAAAGCCACAATGTATTTTGCTTTGTGGTCCCTTCTAAAGTGTTTTCTTGTCAAAATAGCCATATTTACATCAGGGATTAGGAGCAACTGAATTATTTTTTCATGCGACTATGTAAAGCATGTAACTAGGTATTGTTTTGGTATATAACTATTGTAGCTTTACAATAAATTTTATTTGAGTGGGAAAAAATCCCCTTTAAATTATGACAAACACTCATAGAGAATGGGTTTCAAGATTTTCCAACCATACAGGTATGGTGGTTTTCATCAAACTTGACAAAGTAGTAAATGTTGATGTTTCCTGTACATGACAGTATGAGACTTTTTCATTAAATAATATCGAAAGATTTTTCAATTCATTTGAAAGTCTGATGGTTTTTAATAATAAAAAAAATTAATGATTAAAAAAAATAGCCATATTTAAACACCACAGGGGCCAGCAGGTGATGTAGTGGTTAAGATACAGGACTCCTACATGGCTGACTGCGGTTCGAGTCCCAGACCTGGCCACTTGAAACTCATGTTGGGTTTACGTGTGTGCGTGCCTGAAATCCTGAGAGGAGAATGGAGGATACCGTGGTGGGGCCGGTGAAGAGGGGAACAAGGGGAGGAGGGAAGCCCCTGCATGGTATGTCCCAGCTGGTGTCAGGGAGTCATCGTGGGGCTCCAAAGCCACCCATGTCCTCTGCGCCCGAGTTTCACCTACAGGTGGATTAGCTAGGGGACTCTGTGCAGGACACCAGCCCCTCTCACCTCACTCAGAGGTGTGCTCTTCCAGCGAAGTCCGCGTTTTGTAGATGACGCTGTCTGAGGAGCACACAGCGAGGTGGTGACTCGGCAGGCCACGGCCCATGGCTTCGTAGCTGGCCGCAGGCACATGGTCCTCATCCACATGAACCATCAATCTCAGACCCAAACCTTTGGAAGAAAAACCCAGCAATAAGAAATAAGGAAGCCATACGGCGTAGCCAGTGTCACCCAGCCTCGCTCCACGGGGTCGCCAGTCATCAGTGAGACCAGAGACCGGCGCGCAGGGCGGGCAGGATCGTCTCGGGAAAGGCGCTCGCCGGCCGTCTTCCTGAGGGCCCTGCAGATGCTGCGGGGGCACTGAACTTGTTTCAGACCCTTTTTTACCCGAGTATGGACAGATGCCGGAAGCAGGGGTTCTTGCCCTTGTCCTCCTGTCCACCTCTCTCCCAATGATGGCCCGCTGGGCCATCATCCCGTCTCCATCCAGCCACGTTTCCCGAGACGTGCTGGTGTGTTTCCGTGATATAAAGGTCTTGCACGTTTGCTAACACACCATCCTTGCACTTTTCTGACTCTGAGACTCGCTACTCCACTTCTGCGTGTCATCTCTCCCCACCACGGAGGGCTGGTGTCCCCCGGCTGGCACTTCTGGGCTCACTGAGGCCCTTACCCTGGTCACCTGCACAGAAGGCTTTGCTGTGAGGTCGTGCGGGTGGGGTTGAGACCTGGAGGAGAAATATAGCTAGTGCGTGGAGGAGGAGACTGGAGCAAGCCTCGCTGGGGAGGCGGGGAGGTCCCAAGCCTTCAAGCTCCTCGGCCTCCTCTGGAACCTGTGAGGGTTCAGACTGGCCTGTGACCTCGCCTGCTCTGCACGGGGAGGTTCCCTCCCAGGGGAAGGTGCCAGGCAGTGCCAGGGGCTCGAAGGCGTGTGTCTTGCTGTTGCTCTGCTCGGCTCCTGGGACTGTGCTGCCCCCTCTTCCACCCGGTCTCACACTTGACCTTCCCACAGCCCTGTCGGGCCCCGTCTCCTGTGAGGTTATCCGGGGAGGCCTGGGCGGCAGCTCCCTCAGCCCTCTGGAATGAGGCGTGTGAGGGCCCACGCACCATATCCACCCACTATCTGGAGGCCCTGCCCAGTCTGAGACTGAAATGTTTCACCAGCCGGGGTGACGGGGAGTCTGGGGGCCGCACAGGTTGGCAAGAGAAAGGGCTGAGCAGTGTCCTCTGGGCTGTAGCGTGGGCTGGCTGCAGCCCCATGGTGCCCCAGAACCCTCGCATGGGGACCTCCACCGTGCCTTGTGGATGCAGCTCCAAACCTGCTCCCGCCTCCTGTCACGACGGATGTCTAGCTCCTGGAGGGAGGGCCTCAGACTTTCCCAACGCCCCGGGGGCGGAAGGCGGCATGGCAGGGAAACATGACACTCTGCGACACTCAGAAACGCGGTGCACACTGCAAGCTGCAAGTTTGAGGCCAGAGTCCTCCATGAGCATGTTGGGCATGCCAACCCTTGGCATCGGCCACAGTGGATTATAGCATCTGGCCCCAGGGGGTTCCCTGTGTGTCTCTGTTGTCCCCATCTCTAACTCCCAGAACACATAAATAAACTGAACTTTTTTTTTCTTTTTTTTTAATAAAACATCTTAAAGACAAGACAAAATAAAAACCTATCCTTAGCATCTTTCTTGGAGCGGGGCGCGTGGGGGGATACAGAGGCTGTGACACGCCCG
>NW_006160060.1:2118496-2125719 GCF_000334495.1 Tupaia belangeri chinensis
ATCTCTAACCCCCAAAAAAAAAAAAAAAACTGAATTTTTTTTTTTTTTTTTTTTTTTTAATAAAACATCTTAAAGACAAGACGAAATAAAAACCTATCCTTAGCATCTTTCTTGGAGCGGGGCGTGTTGGGGGATATAGAGGCTGTGACACGCCCTTTGCCTCTAAGAGCACGTGGCAGCCGAAGTCTGGTGTTGGTCCGCTTCCACCCAGGGCGCCGGTCAGTACTCGGCGGGGCAGGATGGGCTTCGGACGTCGGCTCTGGCCACATTTCTGACTCCAGAGGCTGGCAGGCTCCCGTCAACAATCTACGAAGGTTGGGGACTGTGAAAGGGAAGATGCTAGGCGCTGGCGACCCTAAGAAGGGACTTATTTGGACGACACCTGGGAGCAGTGACCAGAGCCCTGTGGGAGGAGGCAGCCTTGTGAGGCTGGAACAGATTTAGAAGAACTGCAGGAGCCAGTGTGAAGGCCAGCATCTGACCCCCGAGCAGAGTCAGGCTGGCATTTGCTCCCTCAGGGCTGGAGAGCCCTGGCACGTGGTCGGGGCTCCGTCTCACCTGCAGCTGGCTCTCCGAGAGGGGCAGGAAGGCACTTGAAGGGGACCAGTCTGAAGAGGGGGTCGCTCCACCTGCTGCCCCCCAGGCCTGCATGGCTCAGCCAGAGGGATGAGGGAGGCAGACGGGGCAGCACCGAGCAGAGCTCTGTCCAGCTGAGCCTCGGCCCAGCATCCCGGGCTAGCGCTGGCCCCAGAAGGTCAGCAAACCTGTCCTGGGATGACCTCAGTGTGCTTTTCCGAAGTGCTTCGTCCTCTGGTGCCTGAGGGTGACAGGCACAGGAAAGGTGGGGAGGCGTTAGAGAGCACGTGCTGGTCCCCCTGCCCAGACGGGAAGCTCTTTCCTTCCAGAAAGTCCTTCTGCTCTTAAAGCTAAAATGAATGGACAGGCTGTGACAGGGCACCCTCACACAGAGCGCCTTGCTCACGAGGCAAAGCCGGGGTGGACAGAGCCGCCTTGTGTGTGAGAAGTTGGAGCGTAGGGAGGCCGCCCGGGGCCCGAGGTCGCAGCAGTGAGGTTGGACACCAGTGCAGGCACCAGGACCAGGACCCCTGCCTGGCTGCACTAAGTGGGTCCAGCTGGCGTGTCCCACGACACACACATACACCTGTGCTCCACGTGGTCACTGCTCTGTCACTCCCTGTAGCACGGCGTGGCTTCTTCCAGACCTGTGCCAGCGTGCACGTGAGGTAGCCCCGGGGGCGGCTGGCCTTCCTCCCTGGCAGCTGCTGAGGTCTTCTGTTGACTGTGGGCATCTACGCTGCAGATCTCAGGTGACTTTCTGGGGTGGGCTTCCTTGGCCAGGTGGCAGCACACCCATTAGCTGAGCAGGTCATTAATCCCGGGGGAGTCCCAGGACAGTGTGGTTGGTGACGCGGCCCCGGCTGGGCAGATGGAGGTCAAAGGACCATCACCCTGTCCATGCAGCTGCTCGGTGATGAGCCAGGATCGAACCTGATTTCCTTCCTCTGAGCCGAGAGCCTCCCAGCCCCTGACCCAGCCCCTGACCCACTCAGCAAATCTTGCTCAGCACCTGTGGCCCAGCTCTGCTCCAAGGACACAGCGAGGAGTGGGGTGAGCGAAGTCCTGCGCTCCTGGAGTGTGTGTCCTCGTGTGAGTGTGAGTGCGAGTGGGGCCACAGAGGGTACCCCAGCAGGTACGTGTACGCACACAATCAGCTCCTAGCGTGCCGACTGAGGTAGCATGGCAATGACACGCGACACTTGCAGGGTGGACTCACACGGGAAGGCCGCTGGTCTGAGGCTGCAGGGCTCCCTGGTGCCTGGGGAACATGTGTGCCATGAGCCCAGCTGGCTGAGGAGGGGACGCAGCCCTGGTGCTGCTCTCTCTGTCTGGGTCTCTCGCTCATGGATAAACAAACCTAGAAAGAAGAACAAGGTTGTAAAAGTAACTCGGAAAGACACTAACAAATAATTGTGAGTGATTGAAAGAGACACACTTAAAAACAAGGCTACTGACAGGGAAATGCAAGATGCTCACGTGAAAACTCTGACGGAAAAACCTCGCCTCTCTCTCTCCTCTGGTGCATGGTGTGGGAGGCTGAGCTAGCCCTTCAGTCGGCAGCTCCCAGCAGGTCCCGGCTGCTCCCTGGAGGTGACGAAGCGGTTGCTAGTTTATAGTGCACGTCAAGTGTCTACACAGGCAGTGGGACTTTAGGAGCATGGTTTTCATTTTTTTCTTTGTAAAATCTTTAATTGTTTTGCAAGAGACTGTTGGTGAGATTTTTTGAGTGGCACGAGCTTCCTTAGGGCCATTCCTGGGGCTCAGCTGACTGGGGTCTGGCACCCACTCCCACCGATGTTTCAACGAGCAATTGCAACTTACAGTGGAGACTTGGAAAGTGAGGTGCATGCCAGCATCTCCCAGGACCCTTGTTCAACCATCTCAACTTCTGACTCAGCCTCCAGGAGCTTATTTGGTAAGCTCTCTGTGGGGCCTGGGAGACTGGGGATCCCCACCCTGAGCTGCTGCGTCATTGCTTCATCAAACTCTGTGTTTCAGTCCATCCCGAGGTCAATAATGAATGAATTATGTGGGACAAGCTTGCTTTTTACAGCAAAACCCATGCCTTCAGATTTGTAGGGCTCTTCGTTTATCCAATAAGTCTCCTTTGCTTCACATCGACCCTTACAGTCTAGCTCATTGACACATAAGTCTTTGCAAATATTTGTGCACTGCTGTGTATAGCTGCCCTGCAGTCGGACACAGAGTGCTCAGGACAAACACCAGGAACAGGACCTGCAGCACTTGGCTCTCTCCTGAGCAACGCTCTGGGAAATGTACCGTGTGAGGTAATTTAAGAAAGATCAGCAAGGCGATCAGCACTAGACCCTACATGGCTGACTGCACAGTTCAAGTCCTGGGCCCGGCAGCTTGAGAAGCACTCCAGGCACATGTGTGTGCATGTCCAAAATCTCAAGAAGAGAAGGAGAAAGGATTGCTGCATGACCACCCACCTGAGGGGGTGTTTTCTCATTTCTCTCCCTCTCCCTCTCTCCCTGTTTCTCTTTGGTGAGTACACATATCACAGAGCAAATTAAAAAAAATAAATAAAAAAAAAAAAACCAGCAGGGAATGATGGCTTAGGATATGACAATGTAAAACGAGTGACTGGGTATTAGAATACAAATTTGAAGTAACTGCTATTTCTCCATTTTTCTCTATCTTTTACGTTTGCTAGCTCTGAATTAGATCACACACCTTAAAGCCGAGATCTTTGTCTAATACCTCAATCTGCAGGTCAAGTGAATCTGTCAGCCTCAGCCGGTGATGCTGTATAACGAAAGCATCCGCATGCTAGTGGCTAACAGGTTGGCTTCTCGGTACATGGTCAAGGCCTGGTCATAGTCTCCAGGGACTCCTAGGAACAGAGAAACTATTGGTGTTCTGTCACCGCCACAGTAGGAGCTGGACTGTGATGGCCCTTAAGCTTTTGTCTGGAAGTGATAGGTATCAACGCTCCTCACTTCTCACTGGCATAGGTTGTGCGCCACCATTTACAGAATTCCCCAGGTGGGGAATGGGATTCTACTCAACCTAGTTAGCCTATGACCATCCTGGGGCACCCATCTTTGGTCTTTACCTGTTCTGAATCCTCCCCGTTTCCCACCTCCATAGGTTTTCCTTTAAGGATCTACCCTTCCTCTTGTGTGGCTGAGGCTGCACTTTCCCCAGATCCCAGAGTGCTCACATGCTGAGTTCTGACTACCCAGAGACATGGGAATAAGAACAGGACTAAGCCTGCCCGCCGAGAGCAGCCTGAGGACATTCTGTTTGGATAATGAGGGAGGGGCAATCCCTTCCACTGCACGTGGTACCCTGGGGGACAGAGTCTTATTGCAATGTGGGAAAGCCCATCTTTTAATCAGTATGTCTCAACTAGTTTTTGCATTATTACCCTAGGAAGTGTTTTTGGACATATTTACAGTAATCTCTCCCAGCCACCCCACAAAATATTACTACCCCTGAATACTTGCACAGCTATTTGCACATTGGGGCCCCTCAATCGGGCCACAAACCATTGTGAGATCTAAGATTTTTCTGTTGTTCACTACAAATAGAATTACTATTAGTAATTCCACTCCTGGTTCTCAACCCAAAAGAAAGAAAAACATTCAATCAGAAAAACCCTTGCACATCCATGTTTATGACAACTTTATTCACAATTCCTAAGAAATGGAATCAACCCAAATGTCCAAGAGCAAATGAATGAACTGAAAAAAAAATGTGGCACATATACACTATGGAATACTACTCAGTCATGAAAAGCAAGGAGACCCTGGCATTTGATAGAAGGTGGATGGATATGGAAGAGTTAATGTCAAGCTAAGCAAGCCAGACTATGGAAGAGAGGCATTTGTATGTACCCACTTAATATATACTGAACGTCTGTGATATACTGTGATTTCTATGGCAGAAATCACCCCCATTAATAATGGACTCTGTAAGACCACCAGATGACATAATGGTTATGTCACTGGATTCCCATGTAGTCAACTACGATTCAAGCCCCAGACCCAGTGGCTTAAAACTCACACTGATGTGTGTGTATGCATGCCCAAAAACCCTGAGAGGAGATTGGAGAAGTGATTATGGTGTAGCCATCCCCCTGGGGGGCGATTTCTTGCTTTTTGTCTGTCTCTCCAGTGAGTGCATGTACCCTGAAGCAAAAATCTCTCCAAAAAAAAAATAGACTGTGTTAATGAAATTGGTGCAGAGAGGCAGAGCAAGACTGCGGATGCTCCCACTCGCCATTGTTCCCAGTAGACATTCCTTGCTTCTCTTTCTTCTTCTTTCTTTTTAAATGCAAATGTGTTCCCTGGGATGATTCTCACTCATCCCGGTTGGGGTGGTTCCTCTTGAAGGATCTCCTTTCCATGAGCCCCACTTTCCTCTGTGGCTGGCAGAAGACAGGGAGCAGCCAGCACAAATTCCTCTGTGCACAGCGAAGGCCGGTCATTTCACGGAAGCCTGAGCATCCTGCACGGTGAAGGCAGAGTCGAGACTCGCACTCAGCTTCCTTTGGCCTTTCCTCTGTCCTCCAGAGAGAGATGTTGATATCTTTTGCCAGAGGCATCTTCTCATAAGAAGGTGGTCACTGTCAAAAACACCCTTTTGCCATAAATAAGTTCGAGTTGAATTTCTGACACTTTAAGTGCAAAGAACTCTTAATAGCACATGAGCTTTTAAGAAATGCTGCCTGAGCTAAGTGCCAGTTGTTCTGAAGTCTTTCTTCCTCATCTTTAGACCTTGTCCTTTTCAACCCCACAAGCAGTTCGTTTATGGCCTCCTCAGAGCCAACTTTCCATTTGACAGATGGTACCCGATGGCGGCAGGTTCCCTGAGGCCTCTCCCAGGTCCCATCTGGTTCCACCCTCCATATACTTCTCCTTTATAAATCTATCGCTCAGTTAAATGTTTGAGTCACTTCTTCCCCAGATCCCTTGCCTGCCCACCCATCTGTCTGTGTATCCGTCCAGCTGTCCATGTGTACATCTCTCCCCGATCTCTCCGTGCCCAGTCCCTCTCTCATCCCTGTCTCCGGGATGTGTCTCCCTTCATGCAGCTCCCCAGCCACCTCCCCAGTGCTGATCTTGTGACAATCTCCAGTGATTTCTCTGCTGCCAGATCCAACAGTAATTGGTCTGCTTTGTACACGGTCGCCTGGAAACGGGCCCCAGCTGGCTGCTGCTTCCTTTCGGACGTTTTCTTTCAGATCCTGCCTCACTGCACTCTCCCGGGTTTACTGCAGCCCTGTTGGCCATCCACTCCACTCACTTGGCCGGCTCTTCTCCTAACCGATATTTAAAGCTCGGAAAGTCTCAGGTCTCTAATTCAACATCAAGGTGCTGGCGTAGCGGGCCCACGTGCATGTGAAAAATGCATCAGAAGCTTAATGTGGACAAAGTCAAATGCTGATTTTGCTAACACATGCTGTGATTAAAAATACTTCCTTTATAAATAAGCCTCACCATTTCCCAACTGTCCAAGCCACAGATCGGGGGTTACCACCGAGCTCTCCACCCCGCAAATGTCCCTGCAGCGTTTAGGCCCGTCGGCTTCTCCTCCAGGAGGCGTGACTCTCTCCACCTCGTCCACCCCCACGCTGTGACCTTGGGCCATGCTGCCAGCGTCTGCTTCACAGTGCTCTTGACCTGCATCGCTGTGCTCCTGTCCCTCAACTTCTGGGCCGCAGAGCAGTCAGAACGGTGTTCTAAAAGCCCCTGATTATAATTACCCAAAGGCTTTCTGCAACGCCTGGGCTGTAGCTTGAGTTCCCGCCTACCCCCGCCCTGGGAGGGAGGTTCTGTGAAAGGCACGAAGCCGGTCACACTGCAGCGAGCTGGGTAAATGAGACGCAGGTCACACCGCAGCGAGCCTGGGTAAGTGAGATACCACGGCAGCAGCGGCACTTCACACAGAGCCTGCACGGCTTCCTCTTCCCAGGGGCTCCGCCTCCTCCTTCTGTTCGCACGGGCCGCCACAGCCGCTGACTCAAGTCACTGCCCCAACAGGCAGCGACTGTGTCTGTTCAGTTGTTTAATCCTTGTGACTTGTGACTCTGACACAGTTCCGGGGCTGTGTGCGCGCACGGTGGTTTAGACAGGGCCTCACCCTGTAGCCCTCTTTCTGCCTCTGCCTCCACCTCCCGAGTAGCTGGGATTCTAGGCGAGTGTGCTGTGGGCCACTGCCTCTGGCTCTTTAGGTGGGCCAGGAATGGAACCTGGGCCTCCCGTGTGGCCTCAGCCTGCCAAGGAGTAGAGTCCAGTGTGCACTGCTGTGTGCTGTGGCTAGGCCAGGATAGGTATAGATTGGAAACGAGAGAGAGAGAGAGAGAGAGAGAGAGAGAGATGATAGGTAACAGGCAGAGGGATGACAGAGAGACAGATGACAGGCGATGGACGACAGGTAGAGGGATGACAGAGAGACAAATGACAGGCGATGGAACAGGTAGAGGGATGACAGACAGATGACAGGCGATGGACGACAGGTAGAGGGATGACAGACAGATGACAGGTGATGGACGACAGGTAGAGGGATGACAGAGAGACAAATGACAGGCGATGGAACAGGTAGAGGGATGACAGACAGATGACAGGCGATGGACGACAGGTAGAGGGATGACAGACAGATGACAGGTGATGGAC
>NW_006160060.1:2126874-2139040 GCF_000334495.1 Tupaia belangeri chinensis
GACAGATGACAGGCGATGGATGACAGGTAGAGGGATGACAGAGAGACAGATGACAGGCGATGGACGACAGGTAGAGATAACGGAGGGACAGATGACAGGCAATGGACGACAGGTAGAGGGATGACAGACAGATGACAGGCGATGGATGACAGGTAGAGATGACGGAGGGACAGATGACAGAGAGAGGAGGGAGAGACTCACATGCTTATTTAACTAATAGAATCAACTCTTTGACTAGCAGAAATGCTCAACAGAGACTCAGAGTTCCCACGTGCCCCCACCCCTGCTTTTCCCTCTGCTATTAACGGTGAGTATTAATAAGGTCCACCTGCTATTACGAGTGAGCCAACAGTGATACACTATTAATAACTACTGATGTATATATACTGGGTCATCGGAAAAGTCATGACACATTTTTACCTAGAAAAACAGAAAAATATATCACGACCTTCCAAAAACCCTATAGCTCAGTCTGTGTACAGCTGTGTGGGCGTGAATGGGAATGTGCTCACCCGCATTGCTGTGCCTTTCGGAATATTTTCACCATGTTGAAAATTCCCTGGGCACCCCTACTCATCACTCCCCGCTAGGACTCAGACTTCTGGTAAGCCCGGAACTTGCACTGTCTCCACGGGTCTGGCTTCCTCAGAATGGCACACAGGGGTCACATGGCTCACAGTCCTTTGATGGTGGCTCCTCTCATTCACAGTGTGCGTACCCGTCTCAAGTCCTTATGCAGCTTGAGAGCTCATTTGCTTTTTGCTTATTAATTGATTTATTTTAGTTTTTTTTCTTTTTTTTTATAAGGCATATGTGCTCACTGGAGAGAGAGAGAATCACCTCCCCCACCCCCTGGGAGGATAGCCATGCCATGTTTTCTTCTCCTCCATTCTCCTCTCGGGATTGGGGGTATGCACACACATGCACCTGGTGTGATTTTCAAGCTGTTGGGTCTGGGACTTGAACTGCACAGTTGGCTATGTGGGACCCAGCTGCCCTAACCTCCCCCTCCTGCTGACCCAGTCTGTTTGCTTGTAATCCCTGAATAATAATCCAGCGTGTGACTGTCCCACGGTCTGCTTATCTACTCATCCTTTGAAAGACATCTTTGCTGCTTCCATTTTTTTGGAATTATAAATAAGTACAGACACTCCTTGGAATGCTTTGTTTTTCTACACACATACTGATTACAAAGTGATGCTCAGTGTTTACAGGGGGTTTCACAAAGTCATGGGAAGTGGATTTTACAAAGACATATGTGGTGTCCATTTCTTGTGTGCCAAGATAAACTCTGTGCTCTGATTGCGTTTTTCAAGAAAGTTTTTGAAGCCCCCTCTTAGTTGCCTTTCTCAGAAGCTGCCAAAATGTCTTCCAAAGTAGAAATACTATTTTGCATCTCATCAGGAATAAACAAGAGCTCCTCTCACTCCACACCCTAACCACATTTTGGGTCTTCGTCATTCTAAATAGGTGTCACGGCATCTCTTCGCTGTTTCACTTTGCATTTCCCTAATGACATATGACACTGAGCACCTTTTATATGCTCATTTGCCATCTGTTTATCTTCTTTGGCAAAATGTCTGTTCAGATCTTTCATCTGTTTCTTAATAGGCTTTTTTCTTATTGCTGAGTTTTAACAATTTTGAGAAATTGAGTGTGACAATTTCTTTGTCTATTTTAGATACCATTTCTTTATCAGATATGTGCATTGCAACACTGTGTCCCAGTCTGCAGCTTGTCTGTTCATTCACTTAATGGTGTCTTTTCCAGGATGGAAGCTTAAATTCCAATGAAATTCAACATAGCAAGCTCTTTTTCATGGATTATTCTTTTGGTAGTGTATCTAAAAAGTCCCCTCCGAGGCAAGGTCACCTAGTTTTCACCTGCCGTTATCTTCTAGAAGTTTTAGAGTTTTGCACTTAGATCTATGATCCATTTTGATTTTATTTTCACAAATGACATGTGGTCTGTGTCTGTATTTGCTTTTGCTTTTTGTGTATAGATGTTCAGTCGCTCTAGCACCACTCTTCACTGACTTGCCTTTGCTTCCTGGTCAAAGATCAGTTTCTGTATTTGTGCAGGTCTCCTTCAGGGCCCGCTGTTTGTTCCATGGATCTATTTGTCTGTTCTTCTGTAAGGCCATGATCTCTTGATCAATGCATCTTTGTATCCCCCTGTATACACTAAGCATCACTCTGGAGTATGTCATGGTGGTGTCAGTCCTCTGGCTTTATTCATCTATTTTGTTTGTTCATGTTAACTATTCCAGATCTTTGCCTTCCATCTGAAATTCAGAATCAGTTGGTAAATATCCACAAAATAACATGCTGCACTTTTTATTGTAATTGTATCAGATCTGAATTTCAGTAGAGGAAATTTGACATCTTAACAATTTTGGGTTCTCCTATCCATGAAGATGGAACACCTCTTCATTTTAAAAAAATATACTTTATTAGAGTACCACTTCCACATAAATTCTGTTCATATTTTATTAGATTTATATCCAAATGCTTTTTCCACGTTCAACTAAATGATGTGCTTTTAACTGTAGATTGCAATTGTCACTCATGCATACCATACATAGGAAAGCAGTTGGCTACTCCATGGTGACTTTGTCCCCTGTAACCTTGCTTTATTGCTTATAAGTTCTCTAAGAGGCATGTGTATGTATGCATTTCTTTAGGAATTTTTTTGTGGGCAGTCATTTTTTTTTTTTGAGAGATTTTTGCTATGGGGCATGTGCGCTCGCCAGAAAGACAGAGAGAGACAGAGAGACAGAAAGCAAGAAATCACCTCCCCCCAGGGGCGATGGCCATGCTGCAATCCCTTCTCCTCCATTCTCCTCTGGGGATCTTGGGCACGCACGCACATGCGCCTGGTGTCAGTTTAAGCCACTGGGTCCAGACCTCAAACCGCGGTCGACTACGTGGGAGTCCAGTGGCATAGCCATTACACTAACTGCTGGTCCCATGTGGGCAGTCATGTCATCTGTAAACAAGGACCATTTTATTTCTCTGTCACCATTATTTTTTTTTCTCTTATTCACCTTTATTTTTTTTTCTTCTCTTATTACACTAACTAGGACTTCTAGAATTGTATTGGAGAGAAGCGGTAAAGAATGAGCTTTGATAACTAGTGGTGGACATAGAGCTGTTTACAACATCCCTTTATTATCTGTTTAAAGCTAATGGGGTTAGGCAGAATGTCCCTTCTTTCATTTCTGATATTGTAACTTGTCTGTCTTTACCTCTTGGTTAGCCTGGCTGGTGGTTTATCACTTTTACTGACTTTTCCTAAAGAACTGACCTTCAGTTTTATTGATTTTTCTCTATTAATTTTTCATTTTCAATTTCATTGATTTCTGCTCTGATTTATACTAGTCTTTTCTTCTGCTTACTTAGAATTTAATCTGCTCTTCTTTTTAGAGTTTTCTAAAATGGAAACTTAGATTATTGATTTTAGATCTTCTTTCTAATATACTCACAAAAGCTATAATTGGTTTTGTTTCATTCCATAAATTTTGTAATTTCTCTTGGAACTTCTTCAGCCTGTGTGTTATTTAGCAATAACGACATTCCAGCGTATAGCTGTGCTATGTATTTCAACCTCCAAATATGTTGGCAATTCTAAGCGAGATTTTTGGTATGGATTTCTAGGTTAATTCTCTCGTGGACTGAAAACAACTTTCTGTGATTTATATTCTCTCAAATGTGTTAAGGGCCATTTTATGGCCTGGAATGTCTGTCTTGGTTAATGTCCCATGTGAGTCTGAGAAGAAGGTGTATTTGGCTGTTGTTAGGTGAAGTATTCTATAAATGTCAATTAGATTCTAATGATTGATGGTGCTGCTCAGCTCAGCTATGTCCTTATGATCTTGTGTCCGCTGAATCTGTCAATTACTGATGGAGGGGTGTCGAAGACTCCAACTCTAAATGGGAATTTCTTTTTTCTCCTGCACTTCTATCAGAATTTCCCCTTGTGTATTTTGATATCCTGTTAGAGATGTACACATTAAGGGCTGGTATATATTTGTGAAAATTTGGCCCCCAAATCATCATGTAATGCTTCTCTTTGTCCGTGAGAAATTTGCTATTCTGAGTCTAATTTGCTTGAAATTAATATAACTACTAAAGCTTTCTTTTGTTCAGTATTGACATATCCATTTACTTTTAACATACCTGTGGTGTCTTTATATTTAAGATGGGTTTATTGTATATATTATATAGCTTAAATATTAATTTTGACAACATGTGCTTTTTAATTGGTATATTTAGATTATTCACATTTAAAGTGATCATTGGTATGGTTTATTAATATCCATGGTAACATGTTTGCAATGGTTTTCTATTTCTTTCTTTTCTCATTTTCTTTGCTTTGTTCTTTTTTCTTTTTTTTTCTTTTCTTTTTTTTTTTTCTTTTCTTTTCTTTTCTTTTCTTTTCTTTTCTTTTCTTTTCTTCTTTTCTTTTCTTTCCTCTTTTTTTAAACTTGCCAGAGGGCACATATGCTCACTAGAGAGAGAGAGAGAAGGGAAAGTGAGAAGGTATCCCTCCATGGAGAATGGCCATACCACAATCCATTCAGTTCACCCTCCATTTCAGGATTTTGAGCATGCAGGCATGCATGCCTGGTGTGTTTTCCAAGCCATGGGTCCAGGATCTGAACTGTGTGGTCAGCCATGTGGAATACAGCTAACATAACCACCACACCAGGGGCTGGCCCCTGTGCTCCTATTTATTTATTTATTACATTTTAGCCATAGGGTACATGTGCTCACCAGAGAGACAGAGAGTGAGAGAGAACATGTGCTATCGCCCCTCCCCAAGGGAGCATGCATGCCTGTATGCTCAAAATCCTGAAATTTTGAAATCCATGCATAGTCTTTCCATAATACACATTTTACACAAATCTGCTGAATACCTGTAGTCCTTCGTTGCAGGCAAGGTTTCCCTATGTTGTAACTCTCCGGGACCTGGACGGCTCAGGATCCACGTGTGCGTCACCACACTCGACTCTTCAGACAGTCTCACTGTGTTGCCCTAGTCAACCTTGAGCTCACAATCCTCCTGCCTCAGCCTCCCCGTTACTGGTTTATAGACGTGCACTACTGTACCCGGCTTTGTAGGCAGGAATCTAAGCAAGCCTCCCCGGGGGTCCTGGCCCACAGAATCCCATGTCTTAGTTGTGGGGACCATGATTGCTGGGCCTTGCTCTTATTGCTCTGAACACTTATTTTTGTAAACAAATTAATGTAAAAATCGAGGCCAGCACCTGGCTTGATGGTTAAGGCACTAGACTGCCACGTGGCTGGTACCAGTTAGAGTCCTGGACTCAAGGCTTAATCATGCCAGGCAGGTGTGCACGTGTGCCCAAAATCCTAAGAGGAGAATGGAGAAGAAGGGATTGTGGTATGGTCATCCCCTGACAAGTGCATGCTTCCTATGGCAAAACCCATACAAACAAACAAGCAAAAAAAACAAGAGTAAGAAAATTAAATATTCTATCTTACCATTATTTATCCTCTCTCTGGTGTTCTTTCTTTATTTCTTTGTGTAGATCGAAGTTTCTGGCCTGTATAATTTTTTTTTCGGGGTGTGTGTGGGGGTGCTTTGCCATAAGGTGGCAACACTTTTTTTTTTTTGAGAAGTTTTTGTTTATAGGGCACATGTACTTGCCAGCCAGACAGAGACAGACAGAAAGTGAGAAATCACCCCCCCCAGGGGGGATGGCCACGTGGCAATCCTTTCTCCTCCATTCTCCCCTCGGGATCTTGGGCATGCATGTATATGTGCCCGGTGTGAGTTTTAAGCCACCGGATTCGGGATGCGAACCATGGTCGACTACATGAGAGTCCAGTGACATAGCCATTACGCTAACTGCTGGTCCCTGTGGCAAAACTTTTTAAACTTTCTTGCCAGAAGGAGACAGAGAGAAGTAAAGTGAGAAATCACCCCCCCTGGGAGGATAGCCATGCCACAATCCCATCTCCTCTTGGGATTTTGGGGTTACGTGCATACTCACTTGGATTGATTTTCAAGTTTCCAAGTCTAGGACATGAACTGTGGTTGGCCATGTGGGAATCCAGTGCCTTAATCGCCACAGTCCCAGCTGGCCAGTTCCTTCTTAAAGAGCGTCTCTTACTGGGGCCAGCAGGTGCTGTAGTGATTAGGGTGGTGGGCTGCCATAGGGCCGACCATAGTTTGAGTCCCAGACCCAGTGGCTTGACTATCACTTCAGGTGCATGTATGCATGCCCAAAATCCCAGGAGGAGGGATTGTGGCATGACCCTCCCTCAGGGGATTTTTTATAGCGAAAGCAAACAAAAATAAAAACTTACCAAAAAAGAAAAAAAGAATGTCTCTTATTGTTTCTAGAAAGGTTGTCTGTTCTTGACAAATTGCCTTCATTCTTGTTTGTCTGAGAAGGCATTTCTCCTTCACTTCAGAAGGATGTGTTTACTAAATACGATAATCTGATTGGAAGGTTTTGCTTTCAATACTTTAAATATTTCACTCCAGTCTCTTATTTTTTTATTTTTAAAATGTTTATTACTTTTTAAATTTTACATTTAATCAATTTAGTCATCTGTACAGTGTACAAAATTGTTTTTCCCAGCACAAATACAGTACATATCAATCAAGCCAAAGATATTACCATATACATTATCAACACATTTCTCCTCATTTTTATGTCTGTTAAATGCTTCTCTGTTTTTCCTGCAACCCCTCTCTCTGACCGCCTGCTTCTCACCCCTCCCATACTGTCTCTAGCATCCACTGTTGCCTTTTCTGCCATTACGCCCTGCAGTCTTTCCGTTTCTGCCAGAGTACAGACACTCCAAGGTCTTCTTGCTTTCATTGTGTTGGCTGAGAAGTCTGATGTAATTCTTATCTCATGTCTCTGTGAGTAAGGATTTATCTTTCGTTCTTTTATGCCCCACCCTGTCCCACCATTCTGAAAAAAATCAATCTTATTTCAAGATTCTTTCTTCCTGCTTGGTTCCTGCAGTTCACCTATGGTGTGTCTAAGTATACAGTGCTGCTGTTTGTCATGTTTGCTGTTTTCTGAGCCTCCTAATCTGTGGTCTGGTGCCTGTTATTATTTCTGGAAAATCTCAGCTATTATTTCAAGAATTTTTTACTCTCTAACTGCTTTCTTTTTGGCTTTCTGGTATTCCTACACGTATGCAACTCCTTTTGTAACTGTCTCACAGTTCTTGGATATCCTGCTCATTTGTTCATGCTTCTCTTTGTGTTACAGTGAAGCTTCACTGACACATGTTCAAACTCCTGAGTTCTTTCTTTGGCCATGTGCAGTCAGCTTAGATGGCCCATCCCAGGCATTCGACATTTCTGCTAGGATGATTTTCATTTCCAGCGACTCCCTTTTGATGCCTTCTTAGAGTTTCCATCTCTGCTAACGTCCTGGCATCTTGCCCATCTTTTCCATTAGAGCCACAGCACCTCAATCATAGCTGTTCGAGCTCTCTGTTAGACAATCCCAATCGCTTTGCTGTATCCGAGTCTGGCTGTGATGCTTGCTTTGTCTCTCCGCACTGTGTTCTCCTTATCTTTTGGCGTGACTTGCCATTTGTTGTTGTTGTTGTTCTTGTTGAAAGGTGGAAATGCTGTATCTAGCTGGAGGAACCGAGGTGTCCAGGCTTTCCATGTGGACTCTGTGTTCACCTTTGGAGGAGCTGGGCTGAGTCCAGTGCTCGCTGACCTGCCATGTGCCTCGGGTCCCTTCTTCGTCTGTCTCTCTCTAGTTGTCTGTGTGTTTACCTAAGAACTCCCTCTAAGGTCAAGTCTTTTTACAGCGTTTCCAGTTGTATCTCCTGCTGTTATCTTGGGGCCCTGTGGGTAGCAGGAGAAGTGTTTTACTATATAATTAAATTTGAGCTTTTGTAGCAGACTGAGTTCGTAGCAATCCTGCCTTGCCTCCCAGCTGGAACTACGTATGCCTGCTACCATATCTGGTTCTTTAAGAAATGAGATCTTGCTGTGTGTCCACGCCAGCCTCAAGCTCATGTTCCCTTGCCTCAGCCTCCCCAGTCACTGGGATTACCAGTGCGTGCCCCTGTGCCCAGTCTTCAGGTTGGTCAGGAGCTGAACTTGACCTACCACGTGGTTCCAGCTGTGGAGGACCACTTCCCAGCAGCCATACACCACATGCTGGGTCTGGGTCTGAGTTCCTGAGCTTTGACCTTCGCAAGTGTTGTGTGGTCTTTATTTTCCCCTTACAGAGACAGAAAGGCTAGAGATCACATAAAGCTCTGGACAAAATAGTTTTCCTTGGGGGTAGGATTTTGTTACTCAGAAAAGAACTCTCTGGACATATTTCAAAGTGGGCACTTTTCTGCTATACTTCCCTAATTCATAAAATGATTTTCCGCTCATTTTCAGATATTAACCCTGATATTCTGAGGGTTCCTATAAAAGCCTGGGACATAGGAGTTTTTTTTTTGTTGTTGTTATTGTTTATTTAAAATAAATATATTTATTTTTTACATTTAAGTAAGCCAGATGATGAAAGAGAGGCATTGTATGTCCCCACTCAACATGTTCTGAGTGTCAGCACCCAGGAGTTTCAACGACCTAGCCAGTTCCCACCGTCTGCAGAAGTTCATTCGTCACTGTCTGAGCGTTCCTAGGAGCTCCAGGCTCCAGAGGCTTGTGATCCCAGTGAGCTGGTCCCCTCTGTGGTTCTCCGTCTCTACCTGTTTCTCTCTCCACTTGTCCAGGTAAGAGTTTGCCCTGGGACCTCGATTCTCTCACGGGTCTAAGTAAAGCACGATTTTGAGTTTGCTCGGCTTTTTCCTTGTGAGCACAGCAGTGATGGTCCTCAGGCTCCTCGTGTTTGAGATGAGGGCAAGGCGTCTGTCGCGGTATTTAAAGGCACCAGCCGCAGCTATGGCAGCCCAGCCTCCTTGCCTCCCTGAGCCCTCTGGAGGTTCCAGACTCCTACTCAGTGCTGGGCCTCCCTCCTCCTCCCTTCCTGGCCTAATGGGGAATTCACGCAGACAGCCCTGCACCCCATTTGCAAGAGCGGCATGTGCTGCCTGGTCACTGTGTCCTTAAGCTTTCTCTAGACAGTGTCTAGAGAAAGGGATTCCTTGTGCTGCGTGCACGACAGCCTCAATTAAAGGGCTGAAGACTCCCTCAGGCCTGCATCTGCTTGTGACCTCACGGGTGTGAGGGGACATGGTGAGTTAAGAACTCTCTCAAAGGCCAGTCACGCTGGCTCAGCACGTGAACTGCACTGGGCACCAGGGGGATGTGGTCCCAAACCACAGTCAGTAGTGTTGGCTAAACCTGCCCCTAACTCCCCAGGGACCACATGGAGAGGGGCACGGAGCAACCCCCAGCTACAGCCTCTGCTCGCTGGCGCCCCCTGCAGCTCCTGCCTTTGCACTCCCTTCTTCTGGAACAGCAGCAGTGATCTTGAACAAGGATGGAATAATGTTTCCTGCCCTGCTCCAAACCTCTGCCATGTCCCACCCTCCCAGTAAAGCCCAAGCCCCTTTCCGCAGCTGCAAGGCACCAGTGGTCTGGTCCTTCTGCTGAAGGCCTCCTCTGCACTCCCGCTGGGTTGCCCTGCTCCGACCACATGGCCTTCCTGCCTGTCCCCACACTCCTCTGCTGGCCTTTGTCTGAGCACCCTGGTGTGCCCCTGGCTTCCTGTTCAGTCCAGGTCACTCCCCCTCACACTCCTCAGCAAAGAGCCCTTTCCCCTCACCATCCCCACTGGCTGGGCTCTCCCTTGCCCTGCTGTCCCCACTGGCCCTCTATACACCCCGCGCAACACGAACTGCGCTCCAAGTGGTTGTGCATGTCAAGGCCAGCAGACCAGCAGGGCAGCGTCACACCAGCTCCGGGCCTTCTCATGGGGGCTCCTGAGTGCTCCTGGTGGGCTTGGGTGTATGGACCCGTCCTGGTGTGTGCTGTCCCTCCGTGTGTCTGCACCTGGAGCGGGGCCCACCTCACAGGCTTGCGCTCACCTACTGAGGAAGCAGACAGCCATCTGAGTCACTGGGTTGGCTGGGGCTGAGGGAGGCAAGACCAGACTGTGAGGGTCCGGGGATGTGGGAAGCCCATGGTGTGGCCATCCTTCTTACAGGTGTGTCACGTCCCAGCAGCAGAAGTCCTGAGAGGGCTGCTCAGGAAGGCGGGGGACAAAGGCCTAGCTTGGGTGGGGAGTGGGGGGGAGGGGCGTTAAACTAATAAAAACCCCTTTTACATTTGTGGCTGTAAAACTTTATAGAGATTTCTCAACACACGACATGAATAATAACCAGGCTTTCTTTTCAGTAATTGCCAAAACCACGACACCCGTGAGGCCCTTTGCAGGCAGGATAATCCCTGGGAGCCCGGCCCTGGGCAGGAGGCCGAGGAGAAGGAGCTCAGTGTCCGGGCCAGCCTGGGAATCGGCCCGCCCACTGTCCCCCGGGCTGGGCGAGGACAGGCACGCGCGGGCGGGGGCCAGAAGCAACCTCCAGTGGCAGCAGTGGCATGACTCCAGCCTGTTCTAGAACCTTCTCTGCCTCTAGTGAAGGATCCACGGGTGGGTCCAGGATGACACATGGCTCATTGTGTATTCGAAGCTATTCCCCACTGGCCGTGGGAAATGGGCAAACCCTGTGGTAGATCTGTGGTGCAGGAGGGAGGGACAGGCTGGTTTAACCCCGCATGCAGAGCCATCTCAGGCCCCATCAGCCTGCGACCTGTGCCCTGGCGTGGTGACTGCAGGCACCTCCCCCGTGTGTCTGAAGCAAGGTGCACAGGCCCGAGAGGGCAGGTGTGGGGCACAGCCCTCGCAGACACTGACATCCCAGCCTGGAGCATCTGTGGGCTCCGGCCGCTCCCACCACGACTGCCACTGAGCCCCTGGGCACCACCTGTCTCACCTCCCAGGGGCAAGCAGGTCTCCAGGCTGACCTGCTGGTCCACAGGCTGGGGTTGGGCTGACGGAGCCCAAGCTGTGTCGAGTTTGCACCCAGCGTTGTTCTGGGAGTCCCTGTCAGGACTTTGGGATAGCCCAGTGGGGCCCTTGGCTCTCCAAAAGAGCTGAGTCTGAGGGATAACTGGTGCTGGGGGCTGGGACTTGGGCGTCACCCGGTGCTAAGGAGACGTGGAGTCCCTTGCTTGGGAAAAGACCAGGCAGACCAGCTGCGGAAGCGAGAGCCCCGAGCAGGGGCAGGAGGAGGTGGGTGCAGGGTCAGATGGGAGGAGGACTCCCCCGGTAGTGGCTCCCTGCAGGAAGGGAGGAAATTAGCCACTGCCCACTCCTGCAGTCAACCCCACTGTCGGCTCCCAAATGTTGGGGCTGTCTTCACCTGACTGCCTCCTGGACACAAGTGGCCATTAATGCCCTGACTGTCAGGTGTGAGTGCCGGCCTGGCTCACGTGCCACACCGCCTACGGTGCCTGTTCCCATGCAGTTCCTATGGTCTGGGGAGCAGGTCTGGGGGGGTGGTTCCAGGGACTCCTGACCTCAGACCTCAGCTGAGCAGCTGAGCGTAGTGATGCCGGCAGCCCGAGGGTGTCCTCACAGGGGCTCCCCAGCTGCGGACCCACTCTCTGGCAGTCCTTAACCTCCTCGGGTTGTCGCAGGTCCCCGGGAAGGTAAGCCAGGCACCGGCTGCCTGTCTCAGGGGGGATCTGGAGGGCTGGGCCGTGCTGACTAGGCTCAGGCTCCCTCCCCTGGGTGTGTCAAGGCTGTCCCCTCCCCTTCCCTCCTGTGGTGGTAAGTGCTACCTAACCCCATACCTGGTACCTGGCAGGTGTCCGGGCTGACGGAGAGGAGGGGTTGCAGGAAGGCGTGCCGGGGAGCCCCTTCTCCACAGAGAACAGTCACCGAGTGGCCCAGGCCCTGCCGTGGCCACCCAGAGCACCTCCCCTAGGGAGTGTCCGGTGAGCAGGTCGGGAGAGGTGCCCCACAGTGGAGGGACTTGACCATGACCTCGATGAGCAGCTGTACAGAGCAGGAAGGAGTGGCTCCCCTTCAGACTCACCCCCACACCTGGGACCTCTCTGTGAAGCCACCTGTCAGACACAGCACCCTGTCGCTGGCCACGGTGAGAACAGTGTCCCCTGAACCTCCATCGGACGCTGTTTCCTGGGGAACCCTGTGGCTGCAGAGTGCCCGGGGCAGAGTGGGGGCGCGCCGAGG
>NW_006160060.1:2139693-2141859 GCF_000334495.1 Tupaia belangeri chinensis
CCTGTGGCTGCAGAGTGCCCGGGGCAGAGTGGGCACTGCCTGAGCCCCCACCTCCCACCAGCCACTGCAGCACCAACCCTTACCCGGGCTCCTCTGAGCCGAGCACCAGTCCTGAAGTTCACAGGTGCCAAGACAGGCCTGTGCATGGCCCAGGCACCCCAGGCTCCGCTCTGACTCTGGGCGGCCCCCCTGGTTTCCTGCTGTGAGACACGGAAAGACCATGTTGGCCAGCTCTGCAGGGGCCGGGCCAGGCCTGTGCTCCTCCTGCCTGTGCCAGGGACACTGGGAAAAGTGAGGGCAGGGCGGGCAGCCCCTGGGAGAGGGGCCTGTGCCCAAGGAGCCAGGGCTTCCTCTCGACCCTGGGCTCCCACCCCTTCCTGGATCTTGCAGTACCTGGGCTGCTTCACCCACCCCGGTGCCAGCTCTCCTTCCAGGGTCTCCTGAGGGGCCTCCCCTGGCCGGCTCCCGCCGCAGCGCCCTGTGCTGCCTCACCTCTCAGCTGTGGAAGGTCGCAGGGTGCTGCAGGCCTTCCCCTGGGGCCCGGAACCAGCCTTTCTTCGCACTCCGGCACAGAGTCTGGGGCAGGCCTGGCCCTCCCAGGTAGGCCCGGGGGCCATGGTGGCAGGGGCTTGTTGGGTCGGTGCTTCGTCCCTTCCCAGGGCTGAGTCACGTTAGTCGTGCTCCAGCGTGTGGACGGACCACGTCTCCGGCTGGAGGACACCCGGGTGGCTCCCATCCCCGGCACCATGGATGTCCACACTCGAGGTGTGTGGGTTCCACTTCGGCATGGCACGGGACACCAGCACAGAGGAGGGCAGAGGGCACTGGCCCAGACCCACTGACGCTGTCCTCCCAGCTCCAAGGCGATGAACTCTGTGCCGTCTGCAGTCTCCCACGGCAGGGATGAAGAGGCCCAGACCCTGAGATGCCTCCAGGGCCGCAGTGGGGTGGGAGCCCTCAAAGCGTGACAGGTGGCGGAAGGCCAATTCTCCTTGCCCACGTCACTCCACTTCTGTCCTCGTTCGTTGTCCCACAGGCCAGCAAGGGTGCATGCTAGAAGTGTGGTTCATCCCAGGACCTCACAGAGGAGACCCGGGAGGCACTTCGTCACCAGCCGTGACAGATGGGGGTGCCAGTCCCCGTCCCCGTGTTCTGAGGCCGGCATCTCTTCCCGTGCAGGAGGAAAACAAGCCTGCTGCCTGCCGCCTCCTGTGTGCCACGGTCTACCGTGTCCGCCCTCGTTTTCCTCCCCCATGCCTGATACAATATTCATACGGCGTCCCCTCCCCGGCTAGCAGCAGGCTCCTGCTTGGAGCAGGAGGGGGTACTGCCAAATACATAAACGCCGCATGTTACAACACAAATAAAAACCACCACGAGGCAGGAGGTCGAGACCGGAATTCATATTCGCACAGTTTAAAGGCACACCCACGAGTAGCGTGGCCAGGTCGTTTTTGCGGGTGGGGTCCTCCCAAGGCAGTGACCTCATACCTTCCACCTCTAAGTTGGAGACCTCTAGTAGAGCAGCCAGGTCCCAGGTCCGGCTCACTGTCCTGGGACCTTGGGAAAGGCAGGCTTGTCCCAGTCATGTCAGTGCACACGACGGGAGCGCCGGATGAGGACGCCGGCAGAGGAGCCGCGCTGTCTCCTCCCAGTAAATGCATCCAGGCCAGACGGGAGCCATCCTTCCAGGGCGAGAGGCCATTGCGTGCCGGTTGGAGAGGCGCCCCCTGCAGCCCTACAGCTCCCCGGCCTTCCAGGCCCTCCACATCAGCAGCACCTCCACACAGAGCCTGGAGCCGGCCTAGACCTGACAGCTTGTGCCCTCCAGTGTGCCCTCCCGCTGCGTGTCCACGGGGCCTCCCAAGTCCAGCTCACACACAGTCCCTTGGGGCCCGGGGTCTTCACACCACACCCTGTGATGAGGCATGTCAGGAAGGGCCGTCGACTAAACAAATGGCATGTGAGTGCAAACTGGCTGCTGCTCCACGTCCTCTGGGATCACGGTGCCATCGGAGGATGGTCGCTCCACAGAGTACCTTGTTCCCGGACTTTCCACTCCAGAGCTGTGAGCAACAGGGCTCCCTGCGCGGGCCCCCGCTGTGTGCTGGTGGCCTGAGCTCCCTGCATGGCCCCCGCTGCGTGCTGGTGGCCTGAGCTCCCTGC
>NW_006160060.1:2141965-2163438 GCF_000334495.1 Tupaia belangeri chinensis
ACTGTGTGCTGGTGGCCTGAGCTCCCTGCGAGGGCCCTCACTGTGTGCTGGCGGCCTGAGCTCCCTGCGCGGCCCCCGCTGTGTGCTGGCAGCCTGAGCTCTCTGGAGGGCATATGAGGCACAGGCCGGGAACTGGCCCTCAGAAGGAGGGGTTGGCCAGAAGTCATGTGAGACGCTAGGACTCGGCTCGGTCATGTGGGTGTTTTAGGACAACAAATTTGGTAGCAGCCTTGGGCTTTCCCAGGGAGAAGCCCCGGAGGTGGGCTTCCTGTACCAGTGATCTGGAAGACAGCAATGAGGGACTGAGCACCCCTCAGCCACTCCAGGTCTGAGGCCTGTGATTACTCACCTGCCCAGACCCCGGGCCACCTTCCTAGGGACATGGAGTCTGAAATTGACTGTCCAGCTGTCCTGGTCAAATGCTCCTCTCGCCACCCCAGGTTTCCCTGCGCCAGGCTGAGGGCCCTGTTCAGACCTGGAGGCCTCACCAGCCAGAGCACACCTGTGCTAGCGCTAGACCTGCGGAGCCTGGGCCACCTGAGGGACACCAGGTGCTGCCCGCAGGTGGCCCTCAGTGGGATGAGGGGCACAGGCTGGCCTGGAGAGGCCTGCTCTCCTCTCTCGTCCTGCTCTGTGCAGGGTTTCTGCAGGCGGGGAGAGGGAGGCAACCTCGACCCCAGGTAGGCCTGAGAGTGGTTCATCTTTCCCGGACAAACGGGAAGGTGGGGCTCGTGGTGGGGAGTGAAGCCCAGAGGCTGGAAGCTGGGCTGCCTCTCTGCCCACACCCCTTCTTCCACTCCAGTCTGCAGGCATGTCCTTCTCCCTGGAAGCAGTGGGGACTCCCACGCTGGGCAGAGGCATCAGACAGGTCACCCCCAGATAGGAGAGATACCCCCTGAGACGCAGGACCCTGGTTGGCCAGGCCCAAGAGTGGACTCCCCAAACAGCTGTAGTGGCCTGGGGCTGAGGTTGGACAGTTTGCAGAGAGGAGAGTGACCGAGTCTCTCAAAAGTGTAGTGTGTGTCTGTATATGCGTGCGTATGTGTTTGCATGTCTGGTGTGTGTGTGTGTGTGTGTGTATCTTGTTTATGTGTGTATATAGTGCACATGTTGGTGTCTGGTGTGTTCGTGTATGGGATATGTGTTGGTGTGTGTGCACACGTCCACATGTTGGTGTCTGGTGTGTGTGTGTATGGAGTATGTGCTAGTGCACACATGTGTGTATGGAGTACATGCTGGTGCACACGTGTGTATGGAGTATGTGCTGGTTCGTGAGTGCATGTGCACATGTTGGTGTCTGGTGTGTGTGCGTGTATGGAGTATGTGCTGGTGCACACATGTGTATGGAGTATGTGCTGGTCCGTGAGTGCATGTGCACATGTTGGTGTCTGGTATGTGTGTGTATATGGAGTATATACTGGTGCGTGCATGTGTGTATGGAGTATGTGCTGGTCCGTGAGTGCATGTGCACATGTTGGTGTCTGATATGTGTGTGTGTGTATGGCATATGTGCTGGTGCACGCTTGTGTATGGAGTATGTGCTGGTCCGTGAGTGCATGTGCACATGTTGGTGTCTGATATGTGTGTGTGTGTATGGCATATGTGCTGGTGCACACGTGTGTATGGAGTATGTGCTGGTCTGTGAGTGCATGTGCACGTGCACAGGGGCAGGAGCTTGGCTGTGCAGATGCGCCTGGGGCTGAGCCTATAGACTTATCTCTCCCATCTGCCTGTTTCAGCCTGTCACCCGCCAGGGAGTGACACACACACGGTGGCCTTTGGTAAGTGGCTGGACTCGGAGAAGGTGGGTCCAGAGCCACCCCAGCCCAGCCATGCCTTGGGCTTGGCTGGTTCTGCGACTTGGTGTGGACACATGCGATCAGGCCCCAGGGCTTGGAGTCCGCAGGGCGCTCGCAGGCTCACGGTCTGCGTCTAGCCTGAAAGTAGAAGGAGGAGGGGGGAGGATGGGAAGAACCTCATTTACTTTACTTTATTTTTTCTCCAATTTGTAAAACTGTGCCCTCTGAGAGCACATTGCCTCGGGGCTCGTGTACAAAATTTGAAAACATTCAATTAAAAACTTCGGAGCTGCCTTCGGAGAGCCTGGGTTGGCATAACTGCCCAGAGGCTGTCCCACAGGGCCCTATAGGAGCTGCACTCCAGACCACGCCTGTCTGCAGAGCAGGCAGGTCAGGTGGCAGACTTGAGCAGCGCTAGTTGGTGGCAGGTACCTGGGACATGAGTTTTCCATTAGGGAAGGGCCAGGGCCTGGTGGGTCAGTCCTCCCAGGGGACCTCCTTTCGGCTCCCGAGTCTGTTCCCTTTACATGTGGCTAGGCACGGGGCTGCAGGAGGTGCTGGGTTTGGCGGACTCGGTCCTGGTGAGCAGGCCTCCAGGGAGATGCTGCGGCCATGACTGGCCCGTGTTCCCACTGTCTTTATTCCTCACCCAGGAGCTTCTGTCTCACAGCTGAGCATTCCCCTTCATTGTGGATGTCCTGTTAAGTGCTGAATTGTGTCCCCAGATGCCCCTGTTGAAGCCGTGGCCCCACTACTTCAGCACGTGACCTGACTAGGAGTAGGGTTGGAGCTGTGATCAGTGCCTTCGAGAAGCCATGCTGGAGTAGGTGGCCAAGGTGACCATGTCTTCATAGAAAGGGGACATCTGGAGATGGAGGCACAGACAGGCACCCAGGGCAACGCCACGTGAGATCAAAGCAGAGAGGGAAGAGAAGCCATCAGAGGTCGCTGGAAACTGCCGCTCGGAAGCTGGAGAGAGGCCTGGCACAGCCTCCTTCACAGCCCGGAGCGGCCAGGCTGCTGGCACCTGGCACCCACATGCCTGGCCTCTAGAACCGTGGGCTGGAGGTCCCTGTTGGTGGCCTGCAGGGTCATGGTGCTGTGCTGTGGCAGCCCTGTGGTGGCAGCCGGCAGGCCAGGCCCCTGCTGTGCACCGAGCCTCCTGCACACCGAGCCTCCTGCACGTGGACCAGTGCAGGTGCTAGGGCACAGGCCCGGCGAGGAAGGCATCGGCCAGACCCTGCGGGTGAGAAGACAGGCCGTCCTTTCTCACCCATCCCCCTCGGCCATAAATTGTGTGGGTTACTTCTGTCCTCTGGGTTCTACCCATCCACCTGTAAGCCTGTCCTTAGGCTGTACTGTCCAGTCTCGACTGCTTTTTTTTCTTTATGGTTTCTGCTATAGGGCATGTGCACTTGCCAGAGAGGAGAGACAGAGAGACCGTGAAAGGAAAAGGGAGAAATCACCCCCCAGGGGTAATGGCCACGCCACAGTCCCTTCTCCTCCTGGAATTTAGATATGCACACGCATGCTGCCAGGTTTGGGACTCAAACTGAAGTTGGCGCGTGGGCTTCCAGAGGTGTAACCGCTGCATCACCTGGTGGCTCCCAGCGGTAAATTTTAAATCGGGCAATGTAAGCCCTTTCTCTGTTCCTTTTCAAAATTGTTCAAGATCTTCTTGATCCTTTGGCTTCCTGTCTTGATTTTAGGATCAACTTCCCAGTTTCTTCAAAATTGCCTGCTGGAGATTTGGTAGGGTTTCTTTAACCGTTTTGTATCTGAGAAGACTTACCCTTTAAACAATATGGCGTATCCTAGTCCACTGAAAATGGTATATCTTACCATTTATTTAGTCTTACATTTTTCTGAGATGTAGATTGCATTTTTCAACTCAAAGATCTTGCAATTTTTTAGATTTTATTTTAGCATTTTATTCTTTTTGATGTTATTTTAAATGGAATTTTAAAATTTTATTTTTGAATTCTATTTTTTAAATTTATAAAATGCAGTTTTTTTAGATTGGTCTGGTTAAACTTGCTTAGAGCTAGTTATTTTTTTGTTTGTTTCTTATAATTTTCTGTACACAATATGCCATCATGTTCAAATAAAGGTATTTTCACTCGTGTCTTCACTATCTATATACTTTTATTCTTTTTTTCTTATTACTGTGGTCCCATCATCAACATTTTTATAGATATGAATATCTGATACTCATATGATGGACCTGACAAGTTATTTTTGTATGCTCATTAAGATGACCATGCAATAGTTGTTCTTTATTGTTATTATGATTTATTATATTCATTTAATTTTTCTAAGTGTTAAACCAAAAAAAAAAAATAAAACAAAGGGACTAGTAATTGGCATAATGGCTATGTATCAGGACTTACATGTATTCAACCATGGTTCGAGTCCCAGACCCGGTGGCTTAAACTCATGCCAGGTGTGTGTGTGTGTGTGTGCGTGCCCAAGATCCCAAGAGGAGAATGGAGAAGGGATTGCGGCGTGGCCATCCCCCCTGGGGGGTGATTTCTCGCTTTCTGTCTCTCTGTCTCTCTCTGTCTTTCTGGTGACTGGTGATCGCACACGCCCTACAGCAAAACCCTCTCAAAAAAAAAAAAAAAAAAAAAAGTTAAACCAAACTCATATTCCTAGAATAAAATGCATTTGGTCATATTGCATAATTTTGTGTGTATTGCTGAATTTCATTTGCAAAAATTATGTTAAAGACTTTTAATCTATGTTTATAAGGTATTTTAATGTTTTGGGCATTTTTTATGATGTCTTTATTTAATTTTTGTATTATAATAGCGGCCTTGCCAATCAGCTGTAAAATACTCTCATTTCTTCTATTTTCCGGAAAGGTTTGTGTGTGGTTGATACTTTGTTCCTCCTTAAATACACGAGGAAACCAACCAGGAGAGCCATCTCTGAACCGCATCTCTCCTTTGTGGGAATTCTTCACTTGATGTTTGTCTCTTCACGTTTTCTAACTTTCCTTAAGTGAATTTTAGTAAGTCGTGTCTTTGTAAAATGTACCCATTCCTCTCATTTTTCTGATTCGTTGTTACGGGTTGTCCGGTTTCTTTTTTCTTTTTCTTTCTTTCTTTCTTTCTTTCTTTCTTTCTTTCTTTCTTTCTTTCTTTCTTTCTTTCTTTCTTTCTTTCTTTCTTTTTTTCTTTCTTCTTTCTCTCTTTCTCTCTTTCTTTCTTTAATTGCTGCGTTGATCCCTCTCTCATTGCAATGATAGGCTTCATGTGTCTTCTCTTTTCTTTTTATTTAATTTACTATAGGGCATGTGTGCTCACCAGAGATAGACAGAGACAGAGAGGGAAACCAAGACGTCCCCCCACAGAGGTGCTGGTGGTGTTGCAATCCCTTCTCCTCTACTGGGCCCGTCAGGCTTTGGGGCACGCATGCACACAGATGCCTAGTGTGTCTCTCCGGACTCACACTGCACTGTTGGCCATGTGGGACCCGCCTTCATCACTATGCCAGCAGCTGGCCCTAGGCCTTCTCTTTTTTAATATTGGCCAATCGATTTTTTCTATTTTGTTGATCTTTTTGAAAAATAATCTGTTCACTTTACTAACTTTTTTCTATCTTTTTTTTTTGGTAATTTTATTGTGTTTTTAGTTTGATTTTTTTTCTCTGATATACTTTTAACTTAATTTACTATTTTTTAAAACTTATTGATGTTATGAATGGATTGAAAAAATGTGGCACATATTCACTATGGAATACAATGTAGCCATAAAGGACAATAAGACCCTGGCATTTGATACAAAGAGGATGAATATGGAAGATTTACTGTTGAGCCAGACTAGGAAAGGGAAGCATTCTAAGTCCCCACGTAATGCACGTCTGCACTCTATGGCAGAAACCGAGAGACTGGAAGGTACAGTAACAGGGAGGGCATCTGAAGATACTAGAGACAGTATAGGAGTGGGTGGGCAACATGGGGAGGTATGGAGAAGATTAGGGGAAAAAGCATTTAACAGAAACAAAACTTAAAAGTTATCTGCTGATGATAATGTACATTGTAATATCTGTGCCTTGACTGATAAGCACTGTATTCACTCTTGGAAAAACACTTTGTATGCTGTAAAGACGTATAGAGATGGAGTAGCAGTTACGTCACTGGACTTCCACATGACCGATCGTGGTTTGAGTCCTGGACCAAGTGACTTGAGACTCACGCTGGGCATGTATGTGTGAGCGTCTAAGATCCCAGGAGGAGAACAGAGGAGAAGGGATTGTGGTGTGGTCATCACTCCTGGGGAGTGATTTCTTACTTTCCCTCTCACTGTCTCTGTGTCTCTGTCTCTCTCGCTGGTGAGCATACACACCCTAGGGCAAAGACCCCTAAAGAAAAGAAGATATACAGTGATTAAATGCAAATTAAAAACCCAAAACTTACTGATATGGAAGTGCATATTCTGTATTTAGATAAATTTTCCTCTAATATCAGCAATTTAACATTACAAATGTTTATAAAATTGATAAATTGTATAAAATGTCCCTCTTAATTCTACTTGAGGTGTAACGAATACATTTTGATAGGTTGTGGTTTTATTTTCACTCAATCCAATTGATAGTCTTCAATTTTCCTTGTGGTTTCTTTTTTGAAATATGGTTTATTTAAAAAATATCTCGAGCTTTCTTTCTATTATTTCTAACTCAATTCCATTGTGATTAAAGGACATATTTTTAGTCAATTTTCAGTGCTTTATAATGTATTGATACTTGTTTTACAGCCTAGCTAGGCATCAGCAGACCAGGGCTCCAGGCAAATCCCGCCCATTGCCTGTTTCCAAACGGCCAACTTACTTTAGGCTTGGCCACTTGTCCAGGGGAGAGAGAGCAGTGAATACACAGACGGAGATGACTTGTCATCATTTAGACAGGGTGTCATCATGTTGCTCTCCTCCTGTCCCAGCCTCCTGGCTGGCTGCACATCCCGTCTGGCTCATTTTGTTTTGTCTTGTTTTCTTTTCTTTTCCGTTTTTCTTCTTTTAAAGACAAGCTCTCACTATGTTGCATAGCCAGCCTCAGACTCCTGATCCTTCTACCTCAGCCTCCCTTGCAATCCAGGGTGAGGTTGCGGGTATATGCCACCATGCTCAGCCCTTGAATGGAGCAGGAGTCAAACCCAGGTCTCCCATGTGGCCCCAGCCTGGGCAGTACAGGGTCTCAGTAGTGGGGACCACTGTGCTTGAGCCATTCGTGGCTAGTCTGAAGGTTCTCATTCTGGAAAGTTCCCTCCAGAATCCTTTCCACACCTCCTAGAATGATCCTTCTAGGACATTTTCCCAGACACAACACTCTGCAAAAACACATCCATGGCTTTTGTTGACAGCCTGGGGAAATGCTGACTCTTTGCCCTGGGGCTCAGGCTCTCCAAGGTCCAGCTCCAGCCTCCTCCTCTGCTTTGGTCCACTGTCCATGTCCTGCTGCCCACAGGAGCCTCAGGGTCACGCACTGGGCTCCGCTGAGCTGGAAAGCACCTAAATCCTGCAGAAAGAGGGGGCAGAGGCCAGAACGGCGGCTTTCTCTTGAGCCAAGTAGCTGAGCGAAAACCCGGGGTGTAGCCGGAATTGGGTTTTGTATCCTTTCACCCCCGGCTTAACCTGCTCCTCAGAACCACAGGGAAGAGAAGGTGAGGGCAAGTTGTGGGGTGTCCACATTTAATACATTACCCTCATCCCAAAGAAAGTGTAAGCCGTTGGAGGCTGGCTCTCACTGTCACAGCCCTGGGTAGTGGAAGTGTGCCTCCCCTGCTCAGGTTAGGGCGAGAAGATGCCCTGAGGTCTGCCCAGCCTCACCGCCACCCTCACTGCACTTAGAGAGAGGGCCCACTGTCTACCCACTGTCTTTCTCCCGATTCTAGAAGGTCGCCTTCTCCACCCTCACTGGCTGGAGTGCCCTCCTTGGTCCCTGGCCACACATGGCTTCTCGCTGAGGTCTGCGTGGACCACAGAAGCACTGGATTCGAGCATGGGCTTCCTCCGAAGGTCCCCGTCGGTTCTACTTGCCATCTTAGATGACGCTCAGCCCACCATGTGGATCACAGAGGTCACGCCATGACTCCCGTGTGCAGAAGTATGATCTCAGCACCTGTCAGGCGTGCCCAGTTAGAACATGGCCAGCCATCTCCCTCAGGAGGAGCCAGGAGGAAATCAGTCCAATGTTGAATAGCTTCTTACGTGAAGCGCAGACTTCACACGTTCGAGTGTGAGGGAACGGAACTTCACACGTGTTGCCTGCTGCTTCGGGGTCTCACTCTGCAGTCGGCTTCCTTTAACCTTACAGCCTTGTCTGAGTCTTTCTGGAAGGGCCAGGCTCTGCCAGACCATCCGATCTGAGTTAATCCTAGCTATGCAGGACCCAGGACCCAGATTTTAAACGAGCCGCGCCATCCCATACCCACAGATTTAGAAGTGCCGAGCAAGTCCCCAGCCTCTGAGCAGCTATCGCAGACATGTGGTCTTAGACCTCGGCGTTGGAGACCACTGTGAGCTGTTACTGTGGCCAGGGGCAAGAGGGTGGGCAGAGAGCCTAGGAGAGCACGCCGTCCTGACCTCAACCTGATCGGGTGCTGCTAGGTCGGTTCCAGCCAGCTGCGGTCCACGGTCCCTGGGACACGACTTCCTCTGGGATGGCAATTGCCCAGCAGAGCTGGGCCCTCTCTGGGGAGGACAGGCCCCACTTGGGCTGATGTCCTTACATGAGCCCAGTCTCTACTTCTGTCTTCTCCGTCCTGCTGAGCAAGGCTCACGGCTGCCTTCCCCGGGTCGCTGCTTTGGCTGCGGATACCCTCCGCTCTCCTCGGGAGGGGCTTCGCTCTCAATGTGAAGGTTCAGCATTAGCTCTCTCCAGCTCCTCGAGGGCCGGCCATTCAGCTCCATGCTGCTCCCGGATGTGCAGTCAGGGAGCTCGGGGCCCTCCCGCGCCTCGCGTTCAGCCAAGCTCGCAGTCCTCCTTGCTGAGCGGGAGAGTGCTGAGGGCAGGCCCTCCCACCCTCTAAAGAGCCAGTCATCTTCCAAGGGACGTTGACCCGTGGTGGACATCAGGGTCCCCCGCCAGGTTCCCAGGACCTGGCTGAGGGTCACGCCAGTCTGCCTGTGACAAGAGCCCTTGAGCCCACCACACAGTCGCAGCTGCCCCAGTGCCCGATGGTGCCTATCTGGTGTCTCGTGTGGGTGCACTCAGTGTTTTCACGGGGACATTGTTCCCTGGGGGTGTTCCTGGGGCTGATCCTTTGGGTCCCTGTGCCCCCATCACGGGCCCTCCTCCAGTCCCCTCTGTCCCCCTGGAGCTGGCTCTCTCATCTACCAGAGGGCCCGGCAATGTCATCTTCTCCCTGTTTCTGCAAGCCGGAGGCTCTCTGTGGAGGATTTCGGACCAACCCTGAGCCACACCCAGCACCATCGTCCCTTCCACCACTGAGTCCTCGTTGGACTGTGATCATAGGAAGTTCACAAGCTGCTTGAGACCCTGCTGGGGAGACGTCTCTGGGAGTCTGGCCATGGGGAGAAGCCATTCCAGATAGTCCTGCTAGTCCCTGATCTTTCCCAGACCAGACCAAGGGGAGCAGCACTCGGGGAGCGGGTCTCGCGCCTCACGCTGGTGCTCACAGCCTGGAGGTGTTGGCCTCACGCGCTTGTTTTCCATGACAGACAGCCCTGGCCACTGTGTCCCCAAGTCTTCACACTGAAGGGGGATGCCCACCTGCCGTGGCTCTGTCCGAGATGACCTGCTGGGCAAGAGCGCACTGCCCTCGTTCGTGGCACTGTGATCCACGCGAGCCGTGGACACCAGCGACAGCGCGGGCAGAGTCAGCGCAGAACAGGAGGTGTGGGCACAGCGCAGCCAGGAGATGGGAGCCAGTGTCCACCCCGCACATCCCAGCCCCATCCGCAGCCCTCAGCCATAGCTCCCAGCCCACAGCCAGCGGTCCCCAGCCCCCAGGGCACTGACGTTGGCGCTGTCAGGGCATCCCGCACCCTGGCCACGCCAGAATTCGTGGCAGCCCTGTAGTTGCTTCAGCTTCTGAATGCCAGGCTGTTATCGGTGTTTATGGTCAAAGTTTCCCAGGAACCATATAAGGTGTCAGGGGCTGAGAGCTGCTCAGCTGCGCTCCTTTCTCTGGGTGCCCTCCCGGGACAGGAGGACCGAGGCCTGCTGCTCAGGAGAAGCCTCAGAGTGCAGTGGCCGGCTCCCTGGAGCCCTGCCCACCCTCTTGCCCCTGGCCACTCTGCCCTCAGAGGACTGGCACAAACCCCACCCCATCCAGCTGCTGACAGGCCACTCGGCCTTAGGCCTGAGGGAGGCTGCACACGAACTCTGTGGAAAGACGAGGGTTCCTATGACATGCAGCTCCCGGAGCCCAACCCTCTGGCACGAGTCATTAGCTTCTTCCCCGCGAGATCCCTTGGGTCTAGGAGAAGAACCCCAGAGCTTCCTCCCTCTGCTCTCCTCCATGCCTCACGACCAAGGTGAGTGAGCACCGCCCCTCCAGACAGAACTGCTCTTGGTTCAGGGTCAGAAAACATCTGCATCGCCTTTTCTTTATTCCTTAGCTGAGTTTATCTGGTGTGGTCAGTGGGCTGGTCCAGTCTAGGGGAGCTGCAGAGAATCGGAGCAGTTCTATTCACGGACTCCGTGGGTGCCCATTAATCCCTCAGTGACTCTCTGTGACCCTCCCCCATCAACGATCACAGAAAAACAAGTCCAGGGTGTGGCTCTGCCTCTCTCGGGATGCATTTTTTTTTTTCTTTTTCTTTTTTCTTCTCTTTTTTTTTTTTTGAGAGGTTTTTGCTATAGGACGTGTGCGCTTGCCAGACAGACAGAGAGAGACAGAGAGACAGAAAGCGAGAAATCACCCCCTAGGGGGGATGGCCACGTCACAATCCCTTCTCCTCCATTCTCCTCTCGGGATCTTGGGCACGCACGCACCCGTGCCTGGCATGAGTTTAAACCACCGGGTCCAGGACTCAAACCACAAACGACTATGTGGGAGTCCAGCGACATAGCCATTACGCTAACTGCTAGTTCCTTGGGGTGCATTTTTGGTACAAATGTCAAAGTACTTTCAAAAGAAACTGTAAATTGGGGTTGAAATACCAATGGGATAATCATCCATTATTTCAGCAGCTAGTGATTGGAGAGTAACAAGAATAGCAACAATGACACCATAGACAATGACAACGTTGGTGATGATGGTGGTCATTGTGACCATGATGGTGATGGTGGTGACAGTGATGGTGATGATGGTGATGGGATAATGGTGGTGATGATGGTGGTGGTGATAGTGATGATGATGATGGTGGTCATTGTGACCATGATAGTGGAGAGGGTGGTGACAGTGATGGTGATGATGGTGATGGGATAATGGTGGTGATGATGGTAGTGGTGGTAATGATGGTGGTAATGTTGATAATGGTGGTGGTGGTGATAGTGATGGTGATAGTGGTGGTCATTGTGACCATGATGGTGATGGTGGTGATAGTGACAGTGATAGTGATAATGGTGGAGATAGTAATAGTGATGATGTTGATGGTGATGATGGTGGTGATGATGGTAGTGGTAATGATGACTGTGATATGGTGATGGTGGTAATGGTGGCGGTGATGGTGATGATGGTGGCCATTGTGACCATGCTGGTGGTGGTGGTGATAGTGGCAATGATAGTGATGATGGTGATGGTGATGATGATAGTGATATGGTGATGGTGATAATTGGCATTGGTGGTAATGGTGGTGGTGATGGTGATAGTGATGGTGATGGCGGTGGCCATGCTGATGCTGGCTATTGCGATAATGATGTTGATAATGGTGGAGATGAGGGGGATGGTCATGATAATGTTCTGCATCAGATTCCAGGCTCACTCAGCCACCCTGCTCTTCAGATGAGGGACCTGAATACTGAGGAGCATTCAGGGCATGGCCCGGGTTACGCCGTGACAGGGCTGGTGGGAGAATCTTGCTCTGTGCAACCTTCATGCAGGGCTCTTTATGCATCATCTCCAAAGTGGCAGATTTGAGACGGGATTCCTCCCCATTTCACAAGCAGAAGTCCTGCTTGCCTATCTGCGAATCATGTATAAATAACCAGTGGGGAGCCTCATCACAGATACATCGGCCATGTTAGGCCCTGCCCAGGGCTGCAATGTCGGCTCCCAAGGTGGCACAAACAAACAATTATCACAGTTTTAGCAGATATTGCACTCAAAATTGCTTGTCAGACTTGGGAATATCACTTCTCTCTTTTGAAAAAAGATCAGTTTGTTCTGCAGTTGGATTCTTCTTTGGTTTCTGGCATTATTGTGAAGTGATAAGGTTAGCAATGCTTTCTGAAAATGTTTGTCATTGAGCCATTTGAAATAAGGGCTGCATCTGGGGGAAATAAAAAGGGTAAAATGCACAAGACAGATCTGCATTCAGACTGCCAAGGAGTCGATGCTGAAGAGCAGAACTCGCCGGGGCTGCCTCCCGTGTCCGGCATTTCCAGGGGCACCCACTTGCCCCTTGGGGAATATTCACCTTCTTGCCGATGGGTCTCACCTTCATCAGGGAGGTTGATCTGGAGTTGGAGGCTGAATGGGATCCTGGTGGATTGTGGGGAGTGGGATGTAGACTTTCGAAGCCAGGCAGGGGTAGGCACAAATCCCCACCTGGGACTTGCTATGCATGTGATCCCGGACCTCAGCTCCACAGCTGTGGCTGGGGTAATGCCCACCTTCCAAACCCGGGGTACTGTGAATGTTTAATGAGACACAGCACACAAGCCACGTGAAGTAACATCTGGGAGACAGGGTCTCCCCTCCCCCTGCACCCACTCCTATCACCCATCTCTCCGGGATCCGTAGACCTCTGCTGGGTCACCTACCACCCCAGAGTCTCTGTCCTCACTTGGAACACACCGAGCGAGCCCAAACCTAGCCCCGCGTGGGCCTAGTGACTCCCACACTGTAATATACTAGAAGGACGCTACAGGCCTAGCATAAATGTAAAACCCTCACTTAGAAAAGGATTCGTATTTAAAGTCTACGTACAGAAAACCTAAGCCCGTGTTTGGCTCCGTTACTTTCTTATTTGAACTCTGTGGCATTGTTATCTGGGTGGGTTTGACAGCAGCCAAATGCGTGGCGATTCCGTGGTTCCACTTCACAGCTCTCACATTAGAGCGGTGTCCAGCTTTTCCAAGGCCCAGAGCGCGTGTCTGCTCTGGGGACTCGCAGTGCTGCCTCAGAGGCCCGACTCGTGATGGGCTGCACTTGCCGACTCCGAGGCTTCTCGATGACACCTGGGGGTCACATGCCGGGTGGGCTGCTGGGTGGGCCTCCCTCCAGAGCCACTCAAGCAACATAACAGAGCTGCGTGCCGCTCCCATCATGCCTTGTTTGAAGCAGTGAAAACCCAGCTCCGTGAATATGGCTTCCAGTCTGAGCAGCCCAGTCCCTACTCCTAGTGCTCCTTCCTTGTCACACGTGAGCACAGTTCAGGCCCCACAGGACCCAAACGAAGACGGTGACCTTCCTTAGGAAGAACGGACCACCCCTCGTTCCAGTGCGGTGTCGTCCCGGACTTGGAGGTCGGAGGAAAGACTTTCTGCAGGTGGCTTTTCCTCCCAATGGACTCTGCTGGAGACCTCTCAAGTCCTCAGACCCTCACGCTGCAGGGTGGCCTGGGCGCCTGCCTCTGCACTCACCTGCGTGGGTTCTAGTGAGTGTCACGTGCGGTGTTTATACGATGTGTGTGGTACCCGCGTGGTATATGCGTGTGAGTGTGCACGTGCGTGGAATACATGCGGTGTTGTGTGGTGTGTATGTGACATGGTATTCTAGAGTGTGGTTTGGTGTGCATGTGTACGTGTGTGCAGTACATGTGGTATGTGGATGTGTGTGTGCGTGTGTGCGGCATATATGGTGTGTGTGCACGGAGAACTGTGTAGTACAGTAGTGCGCACACGTGCATGTGTGTCATACAGCTGGTGTGTGTGCATGGGGTTAGCAGAGCCATCACCCTGTGGTCTCACGGTGCACTCCTCGGTGCCCATGACAGCTGCTAGTGAGAGGTGTCGCCCCGCCACACTGCAGACGGCCGTCACTGCCGTTGGTTTAAGTCTCGAACCTGAAACTTCACACACATTCCCGCGTAGCGTCGGCTTCTGCAGCCCAGCCCGCGCTCCGGCTCCCAGAGATCACTCTGCATTCCCACCCCATCGCCCGACTATGTGTAGGCGTGTTCTCTCCGGCACACGGGTGGACAAATGGCACATACGACTCCTGTGCCAGTCCCTGGCCTTTCCTCCTGTCAGCTCTCTGTGCGAGGGCTGCATGTTAAGCCCCAGTGCAGGCGACCCGGCGTTAGGGAGCGCCTCACACACAGCCGTGGGCTCTGCCTGGCACCGAAGCCTCTGTGGGTGGTTATTGGACGGGGACAGATTTGCCCTGGACCCACCTTTCTTCCTCTGTACATGGGAAACATCTCTTGGTCAGGTGGCTGATTTTTTGGTCCCCAAATTACTTACCTTGCTGTGGGAATATTCCAGGGCGTGATGAACAATTAAGTGGCCCCTCTTTCCTACATTTGATGGCGACTCGAACACACGTCAGTGTTCGGCAAATACAAAGGCCTGCTATTAGGTCTTCCATCAGAGTCGCAGCTGCCCGTTTGTTCCAGGATTACTGTGGGGAGGGCTCGGCAGCACTTGCCCCTGTGCTGGGCCTGCCCTCCGACTGCACCTGGCTTTCCCACTCCTGGGCTCTTTGCTGTCCACCCTGGGGCCACACGTCTGTGTGCTCGCCCCTGTGGGTGAGAGCACTGCAGACTTGAATTCCGTCAGGGCCCACACGTAGGACTGTGGACGAGGCCAGGCCCGCGTGTGTCCGCCCCGGCTTCCAAGTGAGGTGGTCCCGAAGGACACCAGGCCTCTGCCTCTCAGAGCTGATACTGTCCCTTATCACAGGCTCTCCCAGCCCTCGGGGTGCAAGGGCTGTCCAGGGGACCTGGTGGATGCTCTGAGGCCAGGAGAGCTGCCGAGGGAAGGCCGAGCCTCCAGGCCCTGGTTATGACAGCGACCTCAGTGCGGGTGACACAGGACAGGGCGGTGGCGGGCAAGTGGGACGGGTCTGTGTGTGGACCGGAGGCAGGTGCGTCTCTTCTCTGGCCATTTCTTCGTCTGTGTGTTTGTGTGTTTGGTGTACTGGATGCTGTAGGTAACAGCTCTCATTCCAGAAACTTCAAGGTTCCCCTAACTTCTTACCTGTCTTGACTCTCCCCCAGGAGGACGCGGACCTAGAGCTGTACCGCCCCTTCCGGGCCCGCCTGAGATGAAGTACAGAATGCCACCTGCTGGCCAGGGCGTCATGGGAGCAGCCTCACCAGGCAGATGCTGGGCTGTGGGACGTGGTCACGGATGTTTCAACAGAGAGGTAAAACTCAGGGGCCTTGTGCATGAGGTTTGCTAGAGCTCCAGCCGTGTGTAACATGCACACACACACATGCGTGTACCACCACGCGGCACCAACTCCAGTTCCCCAGCCCCACCCCCGTTGTCCTGTGCTGTTCCCGCAGTCCTATCTAGCTGTCCTACGGTGGCTAGTCCTGAGCCGCGCCGACCCCCAGAGCTCAGTGAGTGCTTTCTCCACCCCCACGCTTGACAGGCCCCGGAGACCCCAGCTCACCCTGTCGTCATACTCTGTGGGGTCAGAACGGATCACCCCGTGGACCTTCACCTCAAACCACCCATCTGAGCTGAGGGCAGGTGCGGGCTCTGGGCATGTCCATCTTGCCAGGGCCCAACAGTTACCGAAGTAACGACTCCATCCTGACTGGTGCCCCTGGAGGAGCAAAGGCCGATGTCAGGGAGCCCAGGTCCAAGCCCTGGCTGGGACCGTTGCCAGATGCCAGCTTCCACTGCCACGGACAGTGTCCTCTCTGTGCTCAGCGGGGATGGGTGACACCTGACCTGCTGACCTTTCCAGGGTGCTGGGGCATAAAGGAGCTGGACATGAAGGCTCTCCGCAGAGCTCAGCCCCACCAGCTAACACGCTATACCAGGTGGCTCAGCCCACGCTGAGGCTTAGACGGTAAACAGGCCAAGGTCTGTTTCCCTCCGACACGGCACGGCGTGTCCCTGGGATCTCCTGAGCCTGGGGCCGAGCAAGAAGATGCACAGCCACAGAACGCCAGGCTACGCTGAGGTCAGGCATGCACTGGTCTCTGTGCAGCAGGCGGGACTGGGGCCCCACTGGCTCCTGGGAAGCAGTGCCGCCGGCCACCGCCCACCAAGGCCTGGAAAGGATGTGACCCACAGGTGCAGGGGAAGGTCCGAATCATGAGTTGTGCTATGGGTCCTCAGGTCACTCAGCCTTGATGGAGCAAGACAAACAGACCTAGCAGAGGTGACCACACCGCTAGGCAGGGCACGGGTACGTGTGTAGACCGCCAGGCCTCAGGCAGTCTCGTGTTACGTGTCCATCCCTGTTTGAAGAACTCACGTCCTGTGTCAGATACAGATGCCGAAGTGCCAGGCCGGGCAAGGCTACACCCCAGCAGAGCTCTCTTGAAGCCCTCCCAGCCCACACTGGGGGACCGCCACCACCATGTGCCCTCCTGTGTGCGTCCATACACCCTCAGTCCATCATGCCTCACCCAGCACCAAGTGCCAGGTGTGTCTGCACAGCTGCACTGCTGGGCACACCCCGGAAGTGCCTGAGTGTGCATCCTAAGCCTCCCTGCACACGCGGAGGTGGGCACGCATGCCCAGAGTCCCGGGGTGGGTTGTAGTGGGAAGGCTGTTGGAAGTGCCTCCCTCCTTTTTGTCTCTCTCTCTCATGAAATAAATAAATCAATAAACTAAAAAAACCCGATTACCATAGCAATAGCTGCATCTGTGCGTTCATCCCACCCACATGCCCGGCGCATGGCATCTTCACAACAGCCACAGTAGTCTGGCACACGGGTATCCTGTTTATAAGTGAGGATGCTGAGGTCCAGAGTCGGGGGGATGAGCAACAGGGGTGGCTTGGGCTGCTGTTGCTGACAGTGATGATGACAATGACGATGGGGTGATAACAATGACAATGTTGATGATGACAGTGATGACAGCAAAGAGGATGATGATGACAAGGAAATAACAGTGGCAATAATGATGACGATGACAATGATGATGACAATGATGTGGTGATAATACTGATGATGATGATGACCATGACAGTGATGATGACAACGATGACAGTGATGACAACGAAGGTGATGATGACAAAGACCATGATTGTGATGACGATGATGATGACAATGACGATGATGATGACAATGATGATGATGACAATGATGACGATGATGACAATGACAACAATGATGATGGTGATGACAATGACGACAATGATGATGATGATGTGGTGATAATATGGCGATGACGACCATGGCAATGATGATGACAATGATGACAGTGTTGACAACGAAGGTGATGACGACAAAGACCATGACTGTGATGATGATGATGACAATGATGATGATGACAACGACGATGATGACAATGATGACAATGATGATGGTGATGACAATGACGACAATGATGATGATGATGTGGTGATAATATGATGATGATGACGACCATGGCAATGATGATGACAATGATGACAGTGATGACAATGAAGGTGATGACGACAAAGACAACTGTGGTGATGGTGACAACGATGACAATGATGACGATGGCGATGATGGTCATGACAATGAAGATGACTGATGATGACAATGATGATGGTGAAGACAGTGATGATGGTGATGCTGGCGATCACAGCAAGGGCTGAATTGTACTCTGGCCTTGTTAATGCCACTACTCTCAGGGCATCTCTGACTCACCTGCTTCTTCCTCACAGCAACCCGTGAGGTGGGGCTGCTGCTGCTTCCGGCTTGTCCATGGCCCACCCAAGCAGGGTGCAGAGGGTCCTGCAGGCAGGCCTCCCTCAGGGCAAGGTCCCAGCCGTATGTGCGGCGTTCTCCCTGAAGGAGGACTCACCTTGATTCAGGTTGCTTACTACAAAGAAATGTCAAAAATTTCCTGGAGAAATGGAATTAAGGTACAAGTATTTGGGTGAAAAAAAATGTGAAATCCTGTGTGGTCTTTTTCATATTATGCATTTTCCATGAGCTTTTTCAAGACCCTGAGTCTGTTACTGGGTATGGAAGCATTCCCTGTGACATATGGTCAGGGTGCAGCAACGTGGGAGTGGCCACGAGTTTGTGACGGGCTGGAGAAGCGTGCGGTCAGACAACAGGCATACGGCAGAGTCACTGCCCCTGAGAACATGCAACAGGGTGCGTGCCCACCTCTTCCCTGGAGCCAGGCTTCCTGGGAGAGCAGGTGTGCTGGGGGCTTCTTGGAATCAAACATAGAATTAGCAAGACGTTACTTCTGCCTAATGACAGGGGCAGGCAGCTCAGCTGAGCAGTAATTAGTGCCGACTGCTCTGTCACTTGGTAATAATATCTTAGACTTATAAAAATAGCAGAGAGGTGGGCGTTGCCCTGTGAATTAAGCATGCTCGGTGAGTCTGGAACTTCCCCTGGAAGTGGGTAACACATTACAGCATTCGGGGGCCAGCGCAGAAATGTACACGGTACGAACGGCACGGAGGACGACAGCGCGGGCTTCTTTACTCTGGCACTGGCAGGCATGACGGCAGGCATGAGCGCGTCAGCTGGCGCCTGCTCCCCCGTGGCAGATGGTCGGTGGCTGCCCTGATCGCCAGCCAGGGCATTCATCCCGATCGGGCACTCTGGGTTTTCACAAGCGTACTTGACTGATCATTCTGAGATGCCACTGGGACCCCGGGACCCCTGCTACTTTCTACAGCCCAGCGTGGTCATTCTTTCCAAAGCATGCAACGGCATGTTCTCTGCTGTCAGGACCTGGGACTCCTGCTACACCACAGCCCAGCGTGGTCGTTCTTTCCCTGGGACTCCTGCTACACCGCAGCCCAGCGTGGTCGTTCCTCCCAAAGCATCCAAGGACATGTTCTCTACCGTCAGGACCTCTGGGTACTTTGGGAAAGGTGTCAGAGAAGCAAGCTTCTCGGGGCGGGAGCCGGTGGGACGGGAAGCCAGACTGGGCGGGTGCGGGCTCTGCTCTCCCTGGCCTGAGTACCTCAGCTCCCCTCCACTGCAGAGCTTTGCCTGCCCTGGGATTAAGCTGTGAAACAGGGCAGTGCCATCTGCCTTGCAGGGCTGCCAGAGCCACTCCGCGGGATTGCAGATACGAGATGTCTGATGCTGTCAGCATTCGACACGGTGACGGTCATCGACGTGTGAGCCGGGGGTCTGTCTGGGCCTCGCAGGCTCTCCAAGGCACAGGGGGCCGGACCCGACAGGTTCTCTGTCTGTTTTCCTGCCACGAAGGGCTTGTTTCCATGGAGAGAAGACAAACAGTGGCAGCGGATTGTGCCTGATTCATGTGTGTGGCATGAAGGCCCTGCCATGGGGACCTATGCCTTCTCCGCACACTGCAGGCCTGTGCGTGCCGGTTCGCGTGTTGGCAGAATAACCGTTACCACCATTACTATAAAATACCTCCCACACCCACTGGATGCTGATGGCATAGCAAATGCCGTGGGGACTCGGTGAGCGAATCCTGTGAAGGCCTGCAGCTGCTCCACCCCGAGGCTCAGTGGTCATCGGCGACGGCAGCCCAGAGAGCCCCACACCCTGGGCTCTCCTTTGGCTCTCAGCCGACGCAGGCCCACACCAAGGCCACATCGTTACTGCTCACCCATCACAGCTGCTGCCAGTCACTGTTCTGTTACCATGGCGTGGTGTACTAAGCACCGTTTCGACCATCACGTCAGGGGCGGGCAGCCTGCAGAAGGGTGGGCCACTGTAAGGAAGGTCTGTGTCTGAAGCCCAGGTCACGGCCATCAACACGTAGCCTCGGGTCAAGCAGAGGAATGGCCTCGTTAGGGCAAGGTTTATACCACGTTGTCAACTCTGTGGCCAAGAGCGATGGAGTGGGCCGGTACATGTCAGTCCATGGGGTCTGAAATTCATGTTCCAGGCATAGAAATTCTCCCTGTCCCATTTCTGCTTCCATGAAACAATGACACACTGATGCTTTTGTTGGACCGTGCAGCAGCAAGGTTCTGTTGCGCAATAAAATACCTCAAACTCAGCATCTTAAAACAACAGTTATTTTGGGGACCAGCAGTTGGCATAATGGCTATGTCTCTGGACTCCCATGTAGTCAACCGCAGTTCGAATCCTGGACCCAGTGGCTTAAACTCACTCCGGGCAGATGTGCACGTGTGCCCAAGATCCTGAGAGGAGAATGGAGGAGAAGGGATTGTGGTGTGGTCATCCCCCTGGGGGGTGATTTCTTGCTTTCTATTTCTCTATCTCTTTCTTTCTGGCGAGCGCATGGGCCCTATAGCAAAAATATCTCACAAACAAACAAACAAACAAACAAACAAAAAAACCAGCAGTTAGTTTTTTAGTTACGGTTCTATGGGCTCCCAAGTTGGGTTTGTTCTCAGCAGGGCAGTTCCCAAGTCCTGGCTCCTGCATGCACGTGCTGATGGTTGACTGACCATGATGCTGAGGGCCTGAGTGACAGAGTGATGTCCCGGCGTGCCTCTGCAGCCAGCAGGCTAGCTGGAGCTGACGTGTATGGGTGTGGTCTCAGGTTGCCAAAGAACCGATGTGTGCATGGCCTCCTGAGACCGAGATCGAGGTTCCACAGCTTGTCTGCTGCACACGTTGGCCAAAGCATGTCCCATGGCCAACCCAACCTTCAGGGATAAAGAAAGGGGAAAGAGATTGCAGCCTTTTGCAAATCGAGACAGAAGATTGTGTTATGCAAGCAAACTCAGAGCTTACTTACAAAAAAAGTATTTTCCCCCTAAAGATGTCTCACTACACATGTTAATGAAACACCCCAAACCAAAGCTAAATGGAGCATTATTTGACATTGAGGAAAGTGCTGCCGTTCTAACTCGGCATCTCAGTTTTCTACCACATTCCTTAACATGATCAGATTTTATTCATTTCTTGTACTGTGGATTCAAACACCACTTCAACACCAATTTAATTCAATCTCTATATTTAAATCTGAAAGCTCCTGCCAGCCGAATTGCATGTTTTTACAGAATTAAGCTAAAACTGGGGAGTGGCGGTGGGGGTGGGGTGGGGAGAAGGTTTCCATTGCAACAGCACACAACATTTCTGATCTAGTCAGATCTGTGCAGTGCTGGGTTTGGAATCTGTGGGCGTTAATGGTTCTGGGAGAACCCAGCTAACGACAGACAACACCCATCTGGGTTACTCAGCTGTTTAATGCCACAACACATTACAGGATCCCATGTACTACGAGAAGAGGAAGCCGAGTGCGGAGTCGATCTCCCCCAGGTCTGCTCAGAAAGGAGCCATAGGCCTGGAGGCAGGGACTGTGCAGAGTGGCGCCTGGTCAGGGTTTGCCCCGAGAACTAGCGGGGCCCTATTTCAGACTCCAACATGTTTTTCAAGGAGCATTCATATTCTTTAATCCGTTCAATCAAGAAGGGATCCAAGGTGGTTGGCAGCTGGGAGCTGGGTCAGGCTGGGCCTGGCTCCTGTGCCCTGCGGTCCAGCTCTCCTGGGCACGTCTGTGGGCACTCACATCTGGCCCTGCAGCCTG
>NW_006160060.1:2163452-2163722 GCF_000334495.1 Tupaia belangeri chinensis
GGAATGCCTCAATGGATATTTGCTGAAGGAACAGGGCCTTCTCTGTTGTTTAGGGGGGTACCACCATCTGAAGCTGTGGAAAAGAGGGCGTGTGATATGTTCAAGGCCATACTGCTTATGGGGAGAGCTCAGACTCCATCTCACACCTCCTACCCAGCTTCCCGCACAGACGGGCTTCCACTCACGGTGTTTCTGACTTGTGACGTGTCGGCTCGTCCGGTCATGACCCACTGCGTGTGAGAGAGGCGGTGTGTGCAGGCCGCCTGTTAC
>NW_006160060.1:2164065-2166823 GCF_000334495.1 Tupaia belangeri chinensis
TGCAGGCCGCCTGTTATGGAGGACCAGGACCCACTGCGTGTGAGAGAGGCGGTGTGGGCAGGCCGCCTGTTATGGAAGGCCTCTAGAGTTTGGGTGACATTTCTGCGTTTCTCTCTGCCTTGAATGTCCACAGTGTTCCGGCAACTTCTTGGCTCCCCAGAGTAAACTCATTGTCCTGCAGTGGCCAGAACGCCCAGGGGGGCTGGAGCGTGCTAGAAAGACGCTCTGCATCGCCAAGTTAGGAGCGAGCCGGGTGAGAAGCCGCTTGAGGCGGACAACTGCTGTGACAAAGCGCAGTGTCACGTGGAGCCCCTGGGACCATTTGTCTCCGGGTTTCCCCAATCAGCTGCTGTCTGAAAGCAAAGTGGAGAAACCCAGGGGAGATCTGGCCTGTTTACAGACGGCGTGCGGGGCCCACACTGCGCCAGGGCAGCTGTGCAGAGCTGTGCAGAGTTGCTCCAGTCGGGCACATGGAGACCACGGCGTGCCTTCTCTGTGTCCGCCTGTCTGTCCAGGAGCAAACCGATGTCGGTAACGAAGCCTCTGAGTGTGGCTGTGCCTCAGAGGCCACACGTGTCGCGGCTCCTGGTCTGGATGTCCTGACGCAGGGCTGGGTGGGGAGCCGTCCCTCCAAGGAAGGCAGTGGGCCCTGCCATGATGACCCGGCGTCCTCCTCCGCAGTCTCCATCTGGGTGCCTGGGAGCAAGGCGGGTGTCTGCGCGTGTCCTCAAATGTGTCCAGTGTCTTTGAAAATAGTCATCGGCCCCTTCCAAAACCCATCACTTCACGAAGACGTCACCTGTGAGTTCGACCAGCTTCTGCCGCTGCCCACAGCAGCTTGTGCACATGCAGAACAGCTGAAGCCCCTGGGCCACCGTGGGAGGTGGGAGCGTTTGTTTTCAATGAGGAAACGGGCAGAGTGGGAAGGGCTGCCCTGTCTCACGGTTAGCAAGCAGCAGGCAGGAGCATGGCGATTTTGTCTATGTATTTATTTTTCTTTTCATCCCCACAGGATGTGCTTCGTGGAGGAGAGCAGGAGGGGAGAGACAGAGGTGGGGAGGAGCCACCCCGATGAGGCACGGTCATGCCAGTGCCCCTTCTCCCCCATTGCTCCACGCCGTCAGCCTCGCGAGCACACGCGCCCCGGGCGCTTTTCTTTCTTTTAGGTTTTTGCCACAGGCTGCATGTGCTCTCCAGAGAGAGACAGAGACAGAGAGAGGGAAAATGAGAAATCACCCCTGGAGGGAACAGCCATGACACAGTCTGTTCTCCTGCTCCAAGATTTTGAGCACGCGTGCACATGTGCCTGCTGTGATTTTTAAGCCGCCAGGTCCAGGACTCAAACTGGGGTCAGCCATGTGGGAATCCAGTACCTTAACCACCACACTACCTGCCAGCCCCGCCCAGTGGGCTTTGCAAGCTGCCAGGACCAAGATTCCAGTCAGGGCCAGCCATGTGGGATCTGGGTCCCTACGGTTGGCACTTAGCGTCTGCTCTGAGAGACAGCCCCTGTTTGTTCTTACTTATTGTATGTGTGCTCTGACTTTGTGCCCTCATTTTCACTTAGACTTAGTTACAAGTAATTTTTAATTTTCCTTTTTTTCTTGGTAATCCTAACCAGGATGAAGTAGAAGCACAGATTATTTAGGAATGTGCGCCCCTCACCTCACTTGTGCCTTTCCTGCTGTCAGGAATGGGGGCAAGCCCTTCCTATCAGAAATCCCGTCCTCACCCCAGGCTCACTCACACGGCTATTTCCCTGAGAGCCGGTAAACACGCTTGTCTCAGGGGGGAAGGCACCGTCTCGATAGCACGCAGCACAGCGCCTTTCTAAGCGGGTCTCTTTGCAGCAGGGCTCTGACGCGAGACACCGGCTGGACGTGTTAGCTTGTGTGCCCCGACGGGAGGGAAGGGAAAGCTGCAGCTGCAGTACTGGTGTACACGCACCGAGTCCCACTCTCCCACTGTCCAAATGCCTTGTCAGGTTGGACCCATCAGGGCATCCAGGCGGGGTCAGGAAAGTGTGCAGACCCAGGCCGGCAGGTCCTTCCCTGTGGCCCACACGTGCTCACACAGCCGCCCACAGCCGGCTGCACCGCCCCCAGGCACGCAGCGAGGCGGAGCGCACAGCTGAGCTCCCAGCAGGGGACTCCTGGTGGGAGGAGCCCCCTTTCCTCTGTCTGACGCCCTCCCCACATGGGTGCAAAGGCCCCAAGGACAGGCCTTCGGGGCTTTTCTGATGCCAAAGGAGGGGTACCTTTCTTCACACGACTGACCAGTTCTCCAGCTCTGCAGACCCCAGTTGGCGCCCTGGAGTTCTGACCTGAAGATCTGCACATTAGCACAGACCCCACGGTGCAGGGCTCAGCCCAGCCAGACGGCACCCCAGACGCCAGTCCCGAGTCTGAGCTTAGCCGCCGACTTCCCACCAGCCCACTGCAGATCAGGGGCTCCCGGCCCTCCTCGCCAACACAGAAGCTGTCCAGCCACCACCTCACAGGCTCTCGGAGTCCCTCGTACACACAGGATCGAAGGAATGGCTCACCGTAAGCCTGCGTCACCTCCACACGCCACACTAACCCTGTGTCACCCCTACACACAGCCCGCACTAAGCCTGCGTCACCGGCACACGGCCGCACTAACCCTGCATCACCCCTACATAGCCCGCACTAACCCTGCGTCACCCTCTCCCATGGCCCGCACTAACCCTGCGTCACCGGCACACGCCGCACTAACCCTGCGCCACCCCTACACACAG
>NW_006160060.1:2184143-2199707 GCF_000334495.1 Tupaia belangeri chinensis
CCGGCGTCACCCCTACACATAGCCCGCACTACCCCTGCGTCACCCCTACACGCCGCACTAACCCTGTGTCACCCCTACATGACCCGCACTAACCCTGCATCACCCCCCAATGGCCCGCACTAACCCTGTGTCACCCCCACACATAGCCCGCACTAACCCTGCATCACCCCTACACGCCGCACTAACCCTGTGTCACCCCCACACACCTGCACTAACCCTGCATCACCCCTACACATGGCCTGCACCAACCCTGCGTCACCCCCACACGGCCCGTACTAACTCGTCATCCTCACATGGCCCACACTAATGCTGCATCACCCCCACATGGACTGCACTAACCCTGCATCACCCCCACATATCTGCACTAACCCTGCGTCACCCCCACACGGTCTGCACTAAACCTGCGTCACCCCCACATATGGTCGCACTAACCCTGCATCACCCCCACACACAGCCCGCACTAACCCTGCGTCACTCCTACACACGGTCACACTAACCCTGCGTAACCCCCACACGGTCACACTAACCCTGCGTCACCCACACATGGTCACACTAACCCTGCATCACCCCTATACATGGTTTGCACCAACCCTGCGTCACCCCCACATGGCCCGCACTAACCCTGCGTCATCCTCACATGGCCCACACTAATGCTGCGTCACCCCCACGTGGACTGCACTAACCCTGCGTCGCCCCCACCCGGACCGCACTAACCCTGTGTCATCCCCACATACCTGCAGTAACCCTGCGTCACCCCCACATGGCCTGCACTAACTCTGTGTCACCCCGACATGCCCGCACTAACCCTGCGTCACCCCCACATGCCCGCACTAACCCTGCGTCACCCCCACACGGTCCACACTAACCCTGTGTCACCCCCCACAAGCCCACACTAACGCTGCGTCACCCCCACATGGCCTGCACTAACCCTGCGTCATCCCATGGACTCTGCTTCACTGTTGGGTCTTGGGCTCTGCATTGTGTTTAGCTATCACAGCTCTTTCATCTCCTTTATTCTGGAATATTCCTCAGCATTTGTTTTTCCTGTAGTGGCTATTTCTCACACAAAGAACTGGGTTCCCCGGGGGTGATGGCTGATCGGGGGGCACCTGCTGCGGGAAGGTACAAGCTGAGCCTTAGCCAGTGCAAGGAGTGACAGAAATTAAGAACGTACAGAAACGAGGGGCAGGGCAGGGCAGAGAGCCTGCACGAACCCATGGCGAGGGACCCTCGGGGCAAACACAGGCAGCGGATGGTCACTCTTTAGGAAGGCAGTGCCTGCGAGCGGGCCTGGGCTCCACAGAAATGTGCACAGACAGCACAGAGCTGAGGGCGCGGGTGGTGGCCAGAGGGCAGAGGGCTTCTCCGAGCAGACACCTGCTAGCAAATCCTGGCTGGAGGGGAGGCAGGTATGAACCACTCACAGAGCGGTGGCGAGGGGAGGGCGGACTTGCTCTCAGACGTGACTCTCCGAGCAGACACCTGCTAGCAAATCCTGGCTGGAGGGGAGGCGGGTATGAACCACTCACAGAGCGGTGGTGAGGGGAGGGCGGACTTGCTCTCAGCCGTGACTCTTCGCAGACTGGGGGACGATTTCGGACTGGGAAGGAGCGGTGCCCGGTGAGGGGCCCAGGTGCACTGTCACCACGTGCTCAAGGTTGGCGCCCTCCACTCGGGTGGCCCTGCTAGCAAATCCTGGCTGGAGGGGAGGCGGGTATGAACCACTCACAGAGCGGTGGTGAGGGGAGGGCGGACTTGCTCTCAGCCGTGACTCTTCGCAGACTGGGGGACGATTTCGGACTGGGAAGGAGCGGTGCCCGGTGAGGGGCCCAGGTGCACTGTCACCACGTGCTCAAGGTTGGCGCCCTCCACTCGGGTGGCGGATGTGTGCCACCGGGGAGCTTCCCTAAAACACAGGATGCTGTTGCCATGGTGGTCTGGCTGACCATGCACACAGCCTACCGTCAGGAACGAAGCAGACCCCTCTAGGGACATTGCACGGGTAACGGCTCGGGATCCTTCACATACGCGTGAAAGCTTCCTGGAGTCCTTGCCTTCTGAAACAGCAGCATGGAGGGCGGGCTGCAGAAAGAGGGCAGGGTGCACTCTGAGCGGCTTCCCCCTTCCTGTGACGCTGTGTACGATGGGGCAGGTGCATTCCCTCTTTCCGAGGAGACCGTTGAGGATAGCCCATGAGAAACGAACCCCAACCCATTGCGTCAGCACCAGAATCCCGCTCTCTCTGCTCCACAGTCCCTGAAGGTAACAGGAGCCGTCTGGTAAACCCGCGGAGGGTGCCGAGGGCCGGCGTGGCCGGGGCAGGCCTAGGGCACAGCTTCTCGCCGCCGCTGTGGGGCTGCGCGTCCTGCAGGTTGGAGGTGCGTGGTGTGACAAGCTCAGCCTGCCTCAGTGCTGCTCTCCCGACGGCCTGTGCTCGCTCTGTATCTGCTCACGTTTTGGCGGTGCTCACGATATTTCTACCTTTACGCTGTCACTGCACGATCACGGCTATCTGATGGTGACCTCTGCGTGCACAGCACTGTCGTGGCTCTGAGGCCACACTTCGTCCCCGTACCCGACAGAGTTGAGGAACGCCATGCAAGCTCTGAGTCTTCCTCTGACTGCCACCTGACCCCCCAGGCACAACAATGTTGGAATTGTCAGTTAACGACCCTGCGGTGGCCTCTCAGGGTTCGAGTGAAAGGAAGAGTCCCAGGGCTTTGCCTTAAATCAAAGTGCAGAAATGATTCAGCTGGGGAAGATGCCATGACCGAAGCTGAGACAGGCTGAAGGCCTGGCCTCCTGTGCCCGTTAGTCAGTTATGAATGCAAAGGGAATGTTTCTAAAGGAAGACAGAAGAGCTGTCCAGTGAGCTCGTGACCACATGGAGGGAACAGCCCAGCCGCCGTCGGGGAAAGCTGGCCGAGCGGAAGACCCAGGCGGCAGTGCAGCCCCTTTGTGGAGCAGCGGAACTCGCACGTGCGCCAGCAAACCCACGGTCTGTGTGCTTTCTCTTGCTGCGATACTCATTTTGTTGGAAACCCACGACATCTCCATGCTTGCCCGCAGCCATCCAGTCTCCAGGGCTTCACCACACACACATGCACAGAGGATGTCCTACCGTGGGCACCGCCCCACAGCTTCCTGGGGCTTTGCTCCACAAGGTCCCCCTGCGCGGCAGGCTGTGGGCGCTCCGCCTTCTGGAAGCTGGGCCAGCTGGAGCCTCTGCTGGGAAACGGGCACCTCGGCAGCAGCTCTGTCACCTCGGGTACAGCCAGGTGTCACCTCCCTGCAGGGGCTGGCGATTGCGGCCGCCTGGTCTGAGCAGGGAAGATGTGAGCACCGGGAGTGCTGGTTCTACCCTGCAGGGCTGAGATGCGCCCCAGGCAGAGCCCCTCGGCCCCTTCCTGTGGGAAGACCAGCACTGACCCCTGCAGAGAAGAGCAGCTTCAGCAGACGAGCCACAGGACACCGACCCGGTACAGGACGGTGTCGCCTCCTTCCAGAGGGGACTGCAAGCCGGCAGCCCTCCGTTACTCGGCCGTCACCCAAGGCCTGCATTCCGACCCTTCCCAGAGCTGACGGCTCGCAGAGGTGCACAGTGAACGTTTCTCTAAGGGAAGTAGCTAAGCCTCGTCACAGCAGGAGTCTGAACAGCTGCCTGGGAGAACTGCAGTGACACTTGCTGTTGTGTGCGCGTGGCCTGCCTGCCCATCTAGAAAACGTGAACATGACACGGGGAGAGTTTCCTATTTATTTTTTAAAATAGACAAAAACATTCCCTGAATTCACCTGAAATGTCATTCTTGACTCTGAGAAATCTGTAGGACTTTTATCTTATCTTGGGGCAGGATTTACCCCAAATGAAGCATGTGGGGCTAGATCTTATTTACTTGGAAGTTTAATACAATCAATGAATGCATTCGGTGACTGTCCCAGTAATGAACGAGTCATGACTGCAGAAAGTGGTCTCGGTGATAGGGTAGGTATCCCATGGTTGCAGGGACTCATCCCACTCACTGCCTTCCGGGCCCACATGTGTCCCCACTCACATGGGGCGACACCAAGACACAGTGAAAATGTAACTGCTACCTTCGGAGGGAGGGACCGACACAGACCTTCGCCAGCTTTTAATCCCAGCCCAGCTCATCGCGCTGAGGCAGGCTCCCACAGGCCTGGGGGCTTCACAGCACACCCAGGCAACACTGGTGGGCGCTCAGACCACTGCCTCGGCTGGCTTAGCTCTGGGCTGGCACAGGTGCCTGGGAGCAGCCGGCGCCATTGAGAGCTGGTGCTTCTGGGCAGAGAAGCTGCATAGGTGAGAGTCTGACTCAGTCTTCTTCCGGGGGGCCCCTTCCAGGCCCTCTGGTATTCAGGCAGCTCTGCAGCCCATCCCATCTCACCTTGAGTTGTCCCGGGAACCTTCTGAGAGTGTCGTCTGCGGTTTGTCACAGTCGTGCCTCGCCAGATGCCCGCAGGTGGGGAACCTCCCCCCCTGCTCAGAGCCCAGTAGCTGATTCTGAGGAAGCCTTAGTGGCAACTGCAGCTTTGGAAGATTGTTCCAGAAATGCAGCTCAAACGCAATGCCCCACAACCGAGGCGCAGCCCTGCGCTGTCCAGGACGGTCCTGTGGGGCCTGCTGCCATGAGGTCAGAGTCCCCCCGAGGTCCTGAGGCTCTTCGTCCTGTAAAGGAGCTGGAGTCCTGCTCTTCAGGCCGCGAGCCCTCCCGCCCACAACGCTTCTCCCACAGCTGTCCCGGGACTTCCAGAAGTGTTTCGTCTCAGACAGGGCTGAGAGGACACTGGTCGGATGCCTCCACATCGTTACGAGCTAGAGGTGTAGACTGATGTGCTTCGGAAGTGGGACTTATGTACCTAGGCGCCGGGGCGAGACTGCAGAGGTTCTGCGTGTCCCCAGCAGTTGCAGGACTATAATACGGCATAAGGGCTGGCAGTATTTTCTGGTTCAGAGAATTGATTGGTTTGGCTGTGGGTGGAATTTAGGAGGTACGGGGAATACATTCAAATTGTGAGCATCAAGTCCTGGGAGATTAGGGGACCAAGACCTCACTGACCCGGGAGAGCATTTTTAAGTTTTGTCTAGACCTTAACTGATAGAAATACATTTATTTTAATAAAAAATAATGTTGAGGGCCAGCAGGTGGTATGGTAGTTAAAGTGCTGTGCTCCCACATGGCTGACTGCGATTTAAATCCTGGACCTGGCAGCTTGAAAATCATGCTGGGCACCTGTGCATACCTGCGCATACCTGCCCAAAATCCCTGGAGGAGAACAGAGGAGGCCGTCCCCCGGGGGCGATGTCTCACTTTCCCTCCCTTGGTCGGTCTCTCTCTAGTGAACACACACATCCTATGGTGAAAACCTAACACACACACACACATGGGAGGGTGGGAAGAAAGAAGGAAGAGAAAGAAGCAGAGGAGGAGGTAGAGGGAGAGAGGAAGAGGAGGTGGTGGAGGAGGGGGCGCAGAGGAGGGAAAGGAGGGGAGGGAAGGGTGGCTTCATATTCATACTGTGATTTGGTTTCCCCCTTTTTTTTTTTGCCAGAAGGTGAGCATACTCACCAGAGAGACAGATGCAGAAAGAGACAGAGAAGGAGAGGGGAAAAGTGTGTGTGTGGGGGGTGAAGTCATTCCACAATGCAGTCTCCTCCATTTCTCCACCCTGTTGGAATTCGGGGCACGCAACACACACACCAGGTGTGTTTCTCAAGCCACTGGGGCTGTGAGTCAAACTATGGTTAGCCATTGGGATCTGGCCACAAGGCTGTGGGATCGGCCCAGGATTTCCTTTTATATTTGGATTTCTGAGTGAGGTTTTTCTATAATGTTCTCTGCCCACACGAGCCCTGTGTGGTTGGGTCTGGGGTGAGTTTTTCCTCTCCTAATCTGACAAACGCTGTCCCTTTTCTGTGGAAGCTCACTAGTATAACCCTCTTAACCAATTCCTTTCTTAGTGTATTTTTCACTACTCGTCTAACCACACTAACGTGACAGAGACCTGAAAAGCTACAGTGAGGTGCAAAATCTTAGTAAGAAGCAGGAAAGGAAGTGGCCCCGAGAACTGCAGTACACAGCTGGAAGGTCTGCTGGAAGTCGGTGCTCAGGAGAGAGGCTATCTTTCTCTGAGCCTGCAGGGGAGCAGTGCGATTCCTGAGAAGAAGCGGGCACTGCTCATGGCCTTGTGAGAGGCCAGTTTTCATAAGTGTCCCCTGTGCGCTTAAAGGGGTGGGCACTGCCTGTGGGTCTGTTCAGGGTCAGGACCACCATCCGTCCTTTGGCCTCACTGGCTGAGCTGACTCTTCTGCACCTCGAGTTTCTCCTTTTCTGCTGACCCGCAGCATCCATGTGAGAGGTGGATGGAAACCTCCAACAGTGGATTTGTCGATTCCTTTTTGTACTTCTGAAAGGTGTTGCAAATTTCGAGGCTATTTCATTAGATTCCTACAAGCTTAGAACTGCATCACCTTCCTTGTGAATAGAAGGAATGTTGCCGTGACCCTCTTTATCCCTGTCCCTTTCCTTAAGTGCATATCCTTCTCTTGCTTTCCATATTTACCAGGGATATATTTTTTCTTCTGCCTTTTGAACTTCACCTGTTTTGTTACCTTTTATTTAAATTATCTGATGATTTCAAAGCATGTAACTATATTTTTATCATATGTTTGACAATCTTTATCACCTAAAAACTACAATTTTCTTAATTTAAATTCATTTTGATAAATACCTACTAATGAGTTGAAATTTATTCCTGCATCTTACTTTGTGTTTCTTGGTTGCCCCCATTTTTTTTTTCTTAGTTTGCTTTACAGTTTGTTTTTACTCTCTTATCATTTCCCATTTACACTTTGAAATTACATAAAAATAGCATGGAATTGCAAATTGAGATTTATGCCTACTTTTCATGAGAAATGTTAAACATAAGCAATAATTCTACCATTTCTGGATTACCACTCTCACTCTCTTATACATCGACCCATCTAACAGCTCCTCTTTTCAATATTTCAAGTAGATCATGTGTTACTATTTTTAAATTTTATAAATTACAGATTACTATTATTTTTAGTCAACATTGATTTATGTTTACCCACATTTCACCAATGTGGTCAGTATTTATTTGGGTCAGCATTTATTCTTACATCTCAAGTTCTTTCATATTCTATCAAAGTTTTAGACCTCAGTATTTCTTGTGTTACATGTTTTATTCTGAGACTTTCTTTCTTTCTTTCTTTCTTTCTTTTTATTTTTGAAGCTCTCTTTGAGATTTTTTTGGTGAAGATTAATTGATGTTTTCCTTCTGAAAAAAATCGGTTACATCTTTGTACTTTTACTTGACACAGAATTATAACCATGACTTTATCTTAATACTTTGAAGATGGTATTACACAAAATTTCTAGTTTCCATTGTTGCTACTTAGGACTTTGTAGTCAATCTAATTTTTTTAATTTTAATTTTTTTTTGTTGTTGTTAATTTTGCTATAGAGAAAGAGAGAGGAAAAGTGAGAAATCACCTGTCCGGAGAATGGCCATGCCATAATCCCTTATTCTTTCCAGATTTTGGGCTAATACACACATGTGCCTGGCTTACTTTTCAAGCTCCCATGTCCAGGACTTGAAATGCACAGTCAGTCATGTGGAATCCAGCTGTCCTAACCTCTATGTCACCTGCCGGCCCCTAATTATTTATCCTTTCTAGATAATTACTTTTCCTAAAGAGATTCTAAGCATTTTTTTTTTACATGTTCTGCTGTTTCATTATTTCTCTTAAAGTTTTTGTTATTTTTATTTCTTCTGATTATGTGTTTTGCTTTGTGTATCTGTGAATTCATGCCTTTCTTAAATTCTAGGAAAAACAGTCATTACTTCAATTTTTTTTTTTCTTTCCCTCATTTTCCTATTTCTTTTGTTGGAAGTGTGATTGCATTCTGGTTTTATGGTTCCATTTCTTGATCCTCTTCATGTGTTTTATCTCACTTTTGTCTCTATCACTTTACATTAATTTTTTCCTGATTTCTCTTCCAATTCTTTGATTCTATTTTTAATTGTATCTAATTTGCTATTTATTTATGTATTTAGTTTTTTGGGGGATTTTTATTGAAACTGTATTAAATCTATAGATACATTTAGAAGAACTAACATGTTTTTCTATATTGCTAATTATCTGTAAACATCTATTATTTAAATTGTTCTTTATTTTTAATACATTTATATAATTTTATTTAAATTTTATAATTTCCTTAACATTTTGTACATCTTTTCTAGGTTTATTCCTAAGTACATTATTTTTCTGCTAATATAATTTAGATTTTAAAAATTGTACTTTCCCAATGGTTGGCAGGTACAACAAATAGTTTTTATTTTTAAAGAAGTAAGATTAGTTTAATGACAGCTTTTGTAGCATGATCATAAATTTGCAACTTTCCAGTTTTAGACACCAAAGCATGATTCTTAGAATTTCTAGAAGTTAACTTTTAGAAGGCAAAGCTAAACAAAATTACTTACAACTATATCAGGCCATTTGTCTTATAAAATGACCACAAACTGGTCATATTTGCTGATTATATATCTGTGACATGTAATATATCAGTTTGTTTCTTTTTCCTCTGCATTTCATATAATCTCAAATAAGTGGGTTTATTTATCAGATTTCTTGTACTTTCTTTTATTTATTTTTATTTTTTATTTTAATTTAGTTTATACATTTAATCACTACATTTTTTTACTTGTGAGTCGAATTTACCCAACATGATAAATCAAATTCACAATGAAACAGGCAACATTACAAGAGATATCATAGAAATATAAAAATGCCATTAGAGGGTACTGTGAGCAACTAAATATATGCCAACAAACAAGAAAACCTGGATAAGATGGACAAATTCCTGGACACATATAATCTACCAAGATTGATTCAGAAGGACAGTGGAAGCCTGAAGAGACTTATAACAAGCCATGAGAGTGAATTGATAATAAATAACCTCCCAACAAAGAAAAGCCCATGTCCTGGTGGCTTCACTTCTGAATTCTTCAAAACTTCCAAAAAAGAGTTAGCCCCCATTCTACTCAAATTATTCCTAAAGATACAAAAGGAAGGAACCTTTCCAAATTCATTTTATGAAGCCTCCATCATCCTCATTCCCCAAACAGATAAGGATATGACAAGAAAGGAAAACTAATTGGTTATTTAACCCATTCATTGTGCTTTCCACTTAACCACTGTGTTTTTAATTTCCAGAAGCTTTATTAATTCTTTATGAAATCTCTCTGGCTAGTCATATAGTTTATCACTTCTTGCTCATTTTCTTATAATAATATAATTTTAACATTCTTATATCATTTCCTAATATTATTTTCTAATATCCTAATATTGTTTCCTACTATCATTTTAATTTTTTAAACTTTTATATAGTTCTAGTTTGTATTCTTCTACAGCAGTTAAATATAGGACATTTTTTGGAGGGGCACTGCTAACTCTCTTCCTCTTGTCACACTGAGCCTCACTTGTGATGACTTCTTCTTTGTATTCTTGGTAACAGTTTTTATACTTATTTTTGGCTTGGGTTTGTTCTTCCTTTGTATCTGGCCAAATTTACTCTATAGGAATTCAAGGGATTTGAATTTAGAATTTAGTTTTTTTCCCAGAAAAATGTTTCGATGGTCACCGCTAAGCATCAAAGAAAGCGAGCAACATGACATCTCTGTAATTCAGTAGACAGGAGAGGTGGTTTGAAACGGAGCATCCAGTTCATGTGCCAGCAACTTGGTGCTTACTACTTTTTCTTATTTTTAAAAATTATCATTTATTTTATTTTATTTATTTATTGTTATTCTTCATCTTGATCAGAAAGAAACAGAAAGAAAAAGGGAGAATGAAAAAGCAAGCCACCAGGTTCGGGACTTGAACCATAGTCGACCCTGTGGGAGTCTGACATCCCAACCACCATGCCACCTGCTGGCCCCAAGTGCTTAGTAATTCTAGAGGGAGAGAGTAACTCCCAGGATGATATCTGACTAAAGGTGCAGGCAGTCGCAGACAGCCTCCTGGCTGCTCCCTTCACAGAGATGCAGCTCTCCTGCTCCTGCCCACCCTGTCGGGCATAGGGCGCCTCGGAAACCTGACTTTGTGCGAAACTCAAAAGGGGCCAAGTTCTGGCCTCTCGCACCTCCGTCTTAGACTGTCACAAACCCCGCCGATCCTGGGGTCTTGGTCTGGGTCTTTCCTCCAGAGCAGCCCCAGCTTTTATGACCTCAGTGTGTATTCTTCACTCATTTATTCTATGAAGGGAATGCCCACGTTTTCTTTTAAACCTCTCCAAACATTTTAAATGATATAGCTAGTAATTTATTTACTTATTTTTTATTTTTATTGAATCATTGTAAGTCTTCACAGTATATGATATTGGTTCTCAAAGCATAAATGCATTGCATGTCCAAGAAGTCAACGGCATTATTGCATGTCATGACTTCCATTCTTGTGACTGTTAAAAGTTTTGTTCTTTTCCTGAGCCCTTCCCTCCCCGCCCCACCTGTCCACTTCCTCCTATGTAGTCCCTGGCATTCACCTTGCTGTCTCTGTGGTTATATTTTCCAGTCTTTCCGTTTCTGCCATGAAGTGCAGACCTTTGGTATCTGTTGACTGGGGACATCAAGGTCTGGCTTTCCTTGTCTGGCTTGCTTGGCTTAGCATTGAGTCTTCTAGATTAATTTACTCCGTCGCGAATGCCAGAATCTTCACACTAATCTATAGCTTGTAATTGACTCATCATCTGGGAGGTCGTTTTGGACCTGTGGGATCTCCAGAACACACGCTCCGCCACGTTGATGTTCATATATTTTAGGTCAGAGCAGAGGCAGAAAGGACTGTGGACACTGGTAGGCGGTGGGGGAGAGAATACCACGGTGAGGTCATTTGCTAAAGATGGGACCAGGACGCTCCCATTGAACATGGCTCATCTTCTGTACCTTTGTAAAATTGGGCTGGTAATGGCCGCTTCGGAAGACTGCTTAGAAGGCCGATCGAGGTAATGTGCACGAAGAACCAGGAACAGTCTGCACAGCAATCGCCTCCCTGTAGTGGGAGAATGATGAAATGAACGAATGATGAAATGAATGGCCTACAGTCACCGCCACTGAAAACCCACCTGCAGAGCCCCTTCACATCTCCTCGCTGAGTCAGGGCTGCCCTAACCCACTGCGCTTAGCTTCTCACCCAGACTGCACTGCATGGCACCGCGTCATCATTGCCCGGCTGTTCGAGCACGTTTCTGTCCCTACTGGCCAGCTGCAGGAACAGCTGGGTACTCAACCAGGAAAAGTACATACTGCTCTGCTGTCACTTCGACGTGTTTAAGGACACATGACCATTTGCTGACTTTAACTGGCTGATTAACTGGCACTCGCTAGATGTCTGCTGATGGACAGAAACGCCCACCTGGATGGTGCCGCTAAACGCGGTGGTCCTTGTGCTTGGCCGGGGTGGAGACTGGAGCCTGCTGGGACGGATGCTGCTACCGACCGACTCCATTTTTCGTCCCGTCCCGGGATACCCAGAGAGGACCCTGCACGGCCCTGCAACGCCATGAGCTGTCTCCCTATACGAGAGGGTTCTCACCAGGACGTCAGGGCAAGGCGCCTACCAGACTGCCTGTGCCTTCGAGGACACCTGAATTGTGGTCTCAGGTTATGCGCATCAGACGTAAGCACATCCAGGGAGAGAGAGCGCTGCCTTAGGGCCATACAGCGGCACGGAGCTATGAAGTGTGGCACTCTGTAAGGCTGGCCCCGGAGGGGGAGAGGATCCCAGCTCCCCGAGTACGCGGGACACGTGTGCCCATGACCCAGGGCTGGCCAAGGAGGCGGAGCGTGGCGTCCAGACCTTGTGGGGTTTCTCTCTCTCCACCTCTTACTCTCACTCATAGAGGGAATTAATAAATAAGCTTTAAAGGAACTGCTGCCTTTAGTGACTTTCAAAATGTCCTCAGTGCAGTTGTGTTAACGTGCATTTAAAGAAGATGGGTGGGTACTGAGTCGCTATCTTGAGGTAATAATTGCTTTAATTTATTTTCCAGGAACTAAAATTAGAGACAAATTTGTCCCCAGTCTCCTCTCTGGAAGCGGCGTCTCCTCGGACCAGCTATATTTAACGTAGATAAAAGCTATTCCAGCTCCCAGTCCTCGGAGGCCGGCTCGCGCACCTGAAGTCCCCACTGCTTTGATTTATACTCCCCTGAAGTTTATCTGGGCCCTATAGGCGTCTCATTTCCGAGGTTTATTTCTCGGTCATGTACTTCAACCAGCGCTTGCAGGACGCCTACGGCGGGGCCAGCCTTGTGCCGAGTGGTGCGAGGGCCAGGCCCGGCTCCTGGGAGCTCCCAGCCCAGGCCAGAGCAGCACCGGGAGGCCCCAAGTGTGAGGGCTGCCCGAGCGCATTTAAGGGTGTTGCAGGACGCAGGAGTGCCACTGGGAGTATCCATAAGGACTTAGAGGAAACAGTATCAGGATTAGGTGTGAATAGGAAGGAGCCAGACAAAGACGGAAGGAAGAGAGTGTCAGGCAGGCGAAATGCCACCGCAAAGGCTGAAATGACAACATGATGAAGAGTGACCCTGACGTCTGTCCTTCAGATCGAGCCGGGTTTGAGACTGAAGGAGACACTAAGTCACCACATAATGACGGCGCAGATCAGAAGGCGCAGGTGCACCGGGCACTGGCCGCAGTGTGCAGGGGGCTGGGTGCAGAGCAGGCTGGCTTCCTTGGCGTGGTGTAGCCGCACCCACAGGGCCACCCTGCTTCTGCCAGTGAGGCAGTGCTGGCACCACCTGAGTGAAATGGCACCTTAGCTCTGCCCTGGGATGTGCTCCTGTTTCTGAGTCCCTCGCCATGTACCCTGCTTCACCACGTAGTGCCTGTCCCATTGCACTGGTCCTGGAGGGCTAGGGGGAGCTTGGTCGCATGTCTGCTCATGATGGCTTTGCAGGGGACAGTTAGCTGGCACTTGCACAAACAGGGAGTGTGAGGGTGGAGATAGAGGTGGTCTGGGGGGGCAGTGATCCAGGGAACAGCACCGGAGTCAAGTCTGCAGGCTCCAGTCCATCTGTGGGCTGTAGGGCAGCTCTCCAGTCTTTTAGAAGGTTGTTCTCCACTCTCCAATTCCTTTATCGATCGCCATGCAGAGAGATATCCAGACACCACGGGGGCGCAGTGCGGCTGCCTGGTGAGATGGACATGGCCACCCCACCGCTGGGTCCCTGTCTCATCATGTTCTAGAATCACACCATCTTTCTGGTCCCGAGGGCTGTCCAGTAACTAATCTGCCTATGGAGCAGAGGGCGCAGGTGCACCGGGCACTGGCTGCAGTGTGCAGGGGGCTGGGTGCAGAGCAGGCTGGCTTCCTGGGCGTGGTGTAGCCGCACCCACAGGGCCACCCTGCTTCTGCCAGTGAGCAAGTGCTGGCACCACCTGAGTGAAATGGCACCTTAGCTCTGCCCTGGGATGTGCTCCTGTTTCTGAGTCCCTCGCCATGTACCCTGCTTCACCACGTAGTGCCTGTCCCATTGCACTGGTCCTGGAGGGCTAGGGGGAGCTTGGTCGCATGTCTGCTCATGATGGCTTTGCAGGGGACAGTTAGCTGGCACTTGCACAAACAGGGAGTGTGAGGGTGGAGATAGAGGTGGTCTGGGGGGGCAGTGATCCAGGGAACAGCACCGGAGTCAAGTCTGCAGGCTCCAGTCCATCTGTGGGCTGTAGGGCAGCTCTCCAGTCTTTTAGAAGGTTGTTCTCCACTCTCCAATTCCTTTATCGATCGCCATGCAGAGAGATATCCAGACACCACGGGGGCGCAGTGCGGCTGCCTGGTGAGATGGACATGGCCACCCCACCGCTGGGTCCCTGTCTCATCATGTTCTAGAATCACACCATCTTTCTGGTCCCGAGGGCTGTCCAGTAACTAATCTGCCTATGATGTGGCCGCGACCCAGTCTGGGAGCCTGAGCTGTCAGAGCACGTCCAATGTGCCCTTTGCTCATGGGCCGTGCAACACGCCCTCTGTAACAGAAGTGAACTGCCACACCCGCTAGTGCAAACCCCGCACAGCCAGTCTGTCCTCAGCGTTCCGAGTGACTGCAGCTGGAATCTCAGACATGCAGCCGACCTGCAGCTGTGTCTGAAGAACAGCTATCGGCCTACGTTTACACGCTGGTCGGCACTTTTGTATAAAGTAACAGACTTCTTTGCCATGCATAGAAGTTACACATTTACATACATTACACACACAATGTGTATTTACAGGCATTGCACGTAAATGGAGCAGGTGCCACACTTGTGTGCCCAGGTGAAGCGAAGCACCTCCTGACCACACAGTCACTAAGCCCCCGGGCACGACATGAGGCCCAGGTGCACCTCCCAGGCTCCCAGACTCACCTTGAAAAGTGGTCCCCAATCCCTCTGGAGAAGGTTGAAGCCAAAGTCTACTGGAATTTGGGGGGAGGGGAGCGCCCTACAGGTGGCTCCCACACGGCGCCCGCCTGCGGGCCCAGGAATAGGACTACCAGGTGCCCAGAGCAGGCAGGCTCATCCCGCCCAATGACTCCTCAGGCTTGTGGTCTGGCTGCCTCTCAGGGTGTGCTGAGCCTGAAACCTCCGGGGCTGCTGGCCGTGCAGAAACAGAAGCGCTGCAGGTGGACTGTGGAGCCACGTCCCAGACCCGCCAGGCAGCATGCAGGCCACACCCCAGAGCACGGCAGGCTGCTGGCTTCCAGTGCTCCCATCACCCGCTGTGCTCACTGGAATGGTGAGCTCCCTGGTGGCGAGAAACCACAGGCCCACCAGGGACCTGCCTGAGGAGACATTTTCCTAACCATGACCATCAGTCTGCCAGTGTCTGCGAATGAAGTGGTGGAGACGTGGAGGGACACGGGGACCATCACATGCTAGGTAGCCTCTGCTGATGGACCACTGGCACACGAGGCCGGGACTCCTCTGCCAGGCTGCTTCGCAGAGGCTTAGGCCCCTCCCTCCTGGGTGGCGGCCTGGGAAAGCTCTGGAAGAGAGGAGGGGTGGGTGGGCAGCTTTGCTGCACTTCCGGAAGGCTCTCCCTGCAGACCTCTGTCAGAACAGCCTGGTGACCTCCACTCAGGGGACAGTGCAGGGGCCACCTGCCCTTGGGTCTGAGTCTAACTCAGCACCACGAAGGAAGTGAGCACCACAGGCAGGTGACACAGGGCCTGTGAGCAAAGGGCATGACGGCTCGTGTGACAGAAGATACAGCCACAGTGTTCTGCAGCTGAGAGGACCCCAGAAGAGCATCCAGGGGGATCAGAGACAAGGGTGGCAGACCCATGGGGCTCCTGCCTTTCCAACTCTAAGGTTGCCGTCCACCCTTGATTTTTTTTTGGAGAGATTTTCACTATAGGGTGCGTGCGCTCGCCAGACAGACAGAGAGAGACATAGAGACAGAAAGTGAGAAATCACCTCCCGGGAGGATGGTCACGCCGCAATCCCTTCTCCTCCATTCTCCTCTCAGGATCTTGGGCATGCATGCACACA
>NW_006160060.1:2200240-2202077 GCF_000334495.1 Tupaia belangeri chinensis
GGCAGGACGGCTCGTGTGACAGAAGATACAGCCACAGTGTTCTGCAGCTGAGAGGACCCCAGAAGAGCATCCAGGGGGATCAGAGACAAGGGTGGCAGACCCATGGGGCTCCTGCCTTTCCAACTCTAAGGTTGCCGTCCACCCTTGATTTTTTTTTGGAGAGATTTTCACTATAGGGTGCGTGCGCTCGCCAGACAGACAGAGAGAGACATAGAGACAGAAAGTGAGAAATCACCTCCCGGGAGGATGGTCACGCCGCAATCCCTTCTCCTCCATTCTCCTCTCAGGATCTTGGGCATGCATGCACACACGCCTGGCGTGAGTTTTAAGCCACTGGGTCCGGGACACGAACCGCAGTCGACCACGTGGGAGTCCAGCGACATAGCCATTACGTTAACTGCTGGTTCCCGTCCACCCTTGAATTTTTGTCCCGCATCATGGGACATCAAAAATACCTCTCAATTTTTCCCACCCCTGGGAAGAGTTAAGCTGAGCATGACAGGCAGTTGTGGAGGGGCAGGAGGCTCTCCTGGAAGTAGGGAGGATGCTGTGAGGTTGTGCACGCCCTGGGATGCCTGTTCGTGGTGGGCTGCAGAGGTGAGGAGCGCTCCCACAGAGGTGGGAGAGAGCATCTCCTCCCCTAGAGGGCGAAGCGAGCGAGACCGGAAGTCTGCAGATGCTGGAGCACTGCCAGGGCTCCGGCTGGCTTCCACACCGTCACTTTGGCGGTCTGGCAGGTATCTGTCTCTTTCTGTCCCAGTGCAGGGTTACCGACTGTCATGTTAACCCTGCATAACAAACCAGCCCAGCGCTGGCTATCAGCCGGCTCACGGCAGGACGGTATAGGTCCTGCGAGGGAAGCGTGTAACAGCTCATGTGACAGAAGGTCTCATGAGTGGGCTTCCCAGGGAACTCGCGGAAATGCCTGAAGACATTTTTAGTGTCAGGGCTGGGCAGAGGCCGGTGTAGTGCACCGAGCGGCCACCCGGCACAGAGCAGTGCCCGCAGAAGCTGAAGTGGAGACACCGATACCGGCAGACAGGCTGCCACAAGCGTACGCCCTGGAGACTGTCGGCAAGCCTTTCCGCCAGCCGGTCCTGTCCAGTGAGGGTGCACACGCACCGCTGGCCGTCTCCTGGACTGGCTGATGGCTGGTGCTCCAGGATGGCCTCAGCTTGTCCCTGTGGCTCTGCTCCATGGGACTCCTCCTCCGGCAGGCGCTCAGCTTTCTCATGGCAGCTGCAGGTTCTCAGATGGAATGGGAGGCCCCGTCCTAGCTCTGCTCGGGGCACTGTGCTGACACCCCTGGGCGGTGGGAGTCACATGGCGATTCCATAGTGCGAGTGGCAAGGGCTGGACAGTTACAGGCGGGAAACACGGGAACTGGGAACCCCTCATGTAGGCCATCTACGGTGCTCAGCTCCAAACTTTGTTTTCTGAACGCCTTTTCTCCGCTACACAGAACCATCTTGCTGGAGCCCAGGTCAGAAAGGCCAGGTGGGCCAGTGGAGAGGGCTTTTGATGCCGGCCAGTGAACGTGGACTCTGGACTCTGGACTGTGGGAAATGGACGCGTTTGATTCTGAAGAAGGGAGTTGCGCTCCACGGTGGACTTGACCCTTTATCTGGGATGGTTCGGTTAGTAGGCGCCTGGAGGTAGGAGACGGGTCTCAGTGATCCTCCAGGAGCTCCTCTTACGGGGGGCTGGGCACGAGGCGTGAACTCTGAGCTTTCCCATCCAGTAGATGTGGGCGTGACTGCGAGTTCACAGCACAGGCTGAGAACCAGCCCGGATGCTACCGCAGCCAGTCTGGGGCAGGGCCTGCCTCCCTCCGCAG
>NW_006160060.1:2202359-2206632 GCF_000334495.1 Tupaia belangeri chinensis
CGATTCCATAGTGCGAGTGGCAAGGGCTGGACAGTTACAGGCGGGAAACACGGGAACTGGGAACCCCTCATGTAGGCCATCTACGGTGCTCAGCTCCAAACTTTGTTTTCTGAACGCCTTTTCTCCGCTACACCAGAACCATCTTGCTGGGCCCAGGTCAGAAAGGCCAGGTGGGCCAGTGGAGAGGGCTTTTGATGCCGGCCAGTGAACGTGGACTCTGGACTGTGGGAAATGGACGCGTTTGATTCTGAAGAAGGGAGTTGCGCTCCACGGTGGACTTGACCCTTTATCTGGGATGGTTCGGTTAGTAGGCGCCTGGAGGTAGGAGACGGGTCTCAGTGATCCTCCAGGAGCTCCTCTTACTGGGGGCTGGGCACGAGGCGTGAACTCTGAGCTTTCCCATCCAGTAGATGTGGGCGTGACTGCGAGTTCACAGCACAGGCTGAGAACCAGCCCGGATGCTACCGCAGCCAGTCTGGGTCAGGGCCTGCCTCCCTCCGCAGCCCAGAGGAGCTGTCACAGCAGCAAGGTTGACGGTTGTCCTCAGCAAGTGTTGCTTTCTGATCTGGCTCGGTCTCCCACCTGCAGTCCTCTCTGAAGCAAGGTGTAAATAAACAGATGAGTGAAAAGAAAAGCAAGACCTGTCACACACACTTAGCAATCTAGCAAAGTTTTAACCCGAGGGCTGTCTTAAGAGGTGCTAAGTATTTTTTCCATGATTTGTCTTTTGATTTTCTCAAAGAAATTGTCCACGACTGTGTTAGTGCATCATAAAAGCCACAGACACAAAAATACAGTTTTTATTATAGCACATAACAATTTTATTTCCTACCAGATGAGAAAGATTCAAGGAAGGAACTGTTATTGTCCAGTCGTTTTTACATTTAAATAAATTGCAAATCAGCCTCTCAGGACTGTATGCCCTGTCTTAAAGTGTTTAGCTCATTCTTACAGGGAAAAACAAGCCGGCATTTCTGGGGAACACTGGGAAGCACTCCCTTGCCTGTGGCTACAGCAGAGCATTCTGGGGCCTCCTGCTCTGCCATCTTCTCAGCCTAAGGTCGGCATCAGGACCGGGAAGCTGGCAGCCCAGGCTCGGTGCTGAGGGTGTCGGGGTGCTGCAGCGACTGAGACCCAGGGAATTCTCTGCCTTCTGCCTGCCTCTCCTTCTGGCTCAGGCTTGTCGTCATTACGGATCCACGGGGACCAAGGTCAGGGAGATCCCAGACACCCCCAGTGGGAAAGGTCAGCCAGGATACCCTGGCGGCCTGGAGGCTTGCTGTGTGCCTGGCTGAACGTTGAGCAGTGGCCTAGAAAAGGAGGGATGGGGAAGGAGAGCCCCCTGGGTGGGCGTCCAGGGGAGTAGAGCCGTGGAGGCCTGGCCTGAAAGGCTGCTCCAGTGGCAGATGGTGTGGAGCTGCGAATGGGTGACAGGTCGCCACGGCTGCATCTGTGATGGTGGGTCAGAAGAGCTCAAGTCATTCAGCCTTAACACCAAAGCAAGGGCACCATTCCTGTCCCCGTCAGACCCCTGCACAGAGGGGTTTGCAGCTTGCACAGACACAGCTTGTCCTAAGAGCAGAGCAGGGCTCGGAGTCTGGCTCTTCCCACCCTCACGTGCTCCTCTGACTCTGATCCAACCAGTCACCAAGTCCTTTTCTGAAGGTGTGTCAAGTCACCATCCCCACTGCCCTGAGCCTCACTGTTCCTGTGAATGAGGGTGGCTTCCACCTCAGGGCGCTCTCCAAGGATAGCGAATTAGTTCAGCAAAAAGGCAGGGAGGAAGCTCTCCCCCAGTGTCGGTTAGGGCATGTGTCACGTGTGCTCTGTGCTCTTAGGCCCTGCCAGCCCACAGGTAGCCCAGCTTTCTCAGCGCCTCTTCTGATGAGCAGAGCATGTACGAGGTCAGGCCAGGGAACGGTGCAAAGTGATGTAGCTATTGTTACCTCTGAGCCCCAAACAAATCAACGACCTCATCAGCCTATGCTAGTCCTCCTTTTCCCCTTTTGCCAGCCAGATGAAGAAGAGCCAGCAGAGCACACGGAGACGGCTGGATGGCAGGGTCACAAGAGGGAAGGGTCCTGGATTGTTGAGCGTTTCCATGGAGCAAAGCATTTTGTAGTCCACCTCGACTGGCCCCCAACGGACAAAGGCAGGAATGGACGGCAGACCTGTGGTCTAACGTGGGACGTGACTTCCCTGGTATGACGTGCTCGCAATATCAGCATCGTCATCATCTTCACCCTTTTGGGGTTTAGAAAAGTAATGCATTAAAATTAAATATATAAATTTTGTGAAAGTTAAATTTTTTGCATTGAGGTCTCATAGGAAGATTGGTCAGTGCTGCAGGGAATGGGCTATGATTTCGCCTCTCAGTAAACAGCAAAATCAGGGACAGATGGTAGCCCAGTGGCAACGTTAGGCGCTCCAGGAGCTGCCCCACATGGAAGAGGTCCAGGCTGGTGTCTGGAGACCTCCCTGAATACGCCAGGCGCATGCATGACCATGGTGTGAGGGCGTGGGCTGTGGTATCAAGACCGTTGGGAATGCTGTCTTTCTCACCTTCTTTGTCAGTCTGTCTGCCATCTCTCTGTCTCTCTCATTCATGGAAGAAATAAATGAATAAAGTTAAATTAAAGAAAAAACAATTAATTCAAGGTATGTTACAATAAATAAAGGAAACAGACATTTAAAATGACACCTTTGCCCAAATCAATTAAACATGCTTTCTGGTTTCCGTCCTGTTCTCTTGGTCTGTTGGTCTCCGCTCGAGGCTATGGCATGCGGTCTTGATTGCTGTAGCTTCATGTTAACATTTGAAATAACATAGGATTAATAATCCAGATTCGTTCTTTTTTGAAACTATATTTTGGTTTCAACATGTTGATTTCTGCCTGTCTGTGTGTATATATACATACATATACAGAAATATATGTGTGTATACATACACACACACACACACACACACAAATTTATTTCTTTAGCCAGACCCAAGTCAAGAGCATGCACACGCCCACATATGCCCACATGTGCCCACATGCGCCTACACACACAAATTTATTTCTTTAGCCAGACCCAAGTCAAGAGCATGCACACGCCCACATATGCCCACATGTGCCTACACATGCCCACACATGCGCACACATATCCACACATGCCCACTTGTGCAGGGCGGTCTCCGGATGGGAACCTGGAACCTCCCTGGGTGGCTTAGCTTTACAGAGGACTGTTCTACAGCTGAGCCACCATCTGGCTCCCGACTTGTCAATTTCTATTAAAAAAATCCGAGAGTTGGATTAGAATTACTTTCAATGTATAGGTCAATTAGGAGAAATTGTAATCTCAACAGCATTCGCTAATTTTTCTGGTATATCTTTACAGCCTTTAAGTGAACTCAGTACTTACTGAATAAAGACGTGGTAAGATTTGCTTCTACTGGGAGTCCCCGAGCCCTGTTTCGCAGCCCTGCATCAGGCCTGTCTTGAGTGGATCAAGCACGTTTGGGAACAGTCCGCCGTCCATCGGAGTAAATAGTATACCTTTCACCTCCAAGGCGACAGGGCCCACGAACTCGGCTGCCTTCTGTGCGCGCAGTGGGATCTGTTTTGTTTTCATATGTTACAAGCATCAAAATAAGTTATCGTTATTTTCTTTAAATGCACATTTTTGTTAAGAAACTATTTTTAAAAATAACATTGTCTATGTACTTGGCTAAATGTGGACGTCACCCCGTAGCTCGCTGTTTTCTCCTTTTGTCCAGTGGGACATGGCCACCTTCTGGCTTTGGGTTGCCTTGTTCAGTGCCTATAGACAGTTATTTTATTTATTTATTTATTTATTTATTTTGAGAGAGGGATTTTTGCTATAGGGAGCATGTGTTCGCCAGATAGAGACGAGGGACAGAAAGTAAGAAATCACCTCCCACTGGGGATGACAACGCATAATTCCTTGTCCTCCACTCTCCTCTCGAGGTTTTGGGCACACACATGCATGCCTGGTGTGAGTTTCAAGCCTCCAGGTCCAGGACTGGAAGCACAGTCGGTCACGTGGGAGTCAGCAACGTGGTCATTAAGCCATGTGCTGGTCCCAGATGGTGGTCTTTGTAACTGTCCCCGTACATGTCTACCCACTGATCTAGAGCCTAAAATTCTACCGACAGGGAGCTTAGTCTGCCACAGGCTACGTCACCCTGACTGAGGTCCACAGCCGCGGCCCATTTCTGCGGTAATAGGCGTTGTCTCTAAGTGTCTGTGTAGATGTGTGTGAGCATTCT
>NW_006160060.1:2206663-2215737 GCF_000334495.1 Tupaia belangeri chinensis
CCTGCTTCTGTGAGCTAACTTGAATCATTCAGCCACAACCTCCTTGATTTATACATTTCAAATTTCTTTCCTCCCTCCTGCTCTCTTCTCTTTCTTGCTTGCTTCTTCTTTTTCTCTCTCCCTCTCTCTCCTTTCTCTAATACAGTATGCCCAAGGGGGTCTACATGCCGCAATCCACCAGCTGCTTCTGCCAGCCCCAGGTCGTGGCACAGGCTTGTCTGGTACACCCAGGGAGGTCTTGGGGTCTGAACCTGGGGCCTTCCATGTGGGCAGTGAGCAGAGTATTTCATTACTGCTGTGCCACCATCTGTCCATCTACAGCTCTTCCTACAACAGTTTTATTGAGACACAATTCACATAACAACAGAAACCCGCCTTTGAAGTGTATTATCTAGTAGGTTTTAACAGTTGGAGTTGTGTAACCATTCTGCTGTCTAACTTTAAAGCATTTTCATCACCTCAAAAAGAAGTCTTGTACCTCCTAGCAGTCTTCAACCCCGAACCCAGCCCCTGGCCCTTAGTCTGCTTCCTGTCTGCGCAGACCTGCATGTTCTGGACATTTGCTGTCGGTGCGATCCTCGTGGGCTGGCTCCTGTCATTTAGCATGTTGTGTTTAAGATTTATCCACATGGGGCCAGCAGATGGCATGGTGTCTGCGTCGCTGGACTCCCATGTAGTCGACTGCAGTTCAAGACCCGGGAGCTTGAACTCGTGCTGGGTGTGTGTACGTGCATGCCCAAGATCCCAAGGAGAATGGAGGAGAAGGGATTGTGGTGTGGCCATCCCCTAGGGGGTGATTTCTCACTTTCTGTCTCTCTCTGTTTTTCTGGCGAGTGCATGCACCTGTGACAAAAACCTCTCAAAAAGATTTATCCACGCTATCTCAAGAACCAGTACTTTATTTATTTTTATGGGCGAGTGATATTCTATTTTGTGAATACATCATTGGGGGCAGCAGACCCTTTACCCAGTCATCTACCAAAACGCAGGTCTCCAGTCCAGCTTGCAGGTGGACTAAGCTGCCATTTGAGTTCTAGCTACTGAGCTGTGACTCTCTCTCCAGCTTGAATCATGAGGAAGGGTTCAGGGTGCATTTCATGGGACACTCCTCACCATGATGTAACGATAGCAAAATGACAGCCTCAGTTTCATCAGAAAGAGGTTTATGCTATAGGGCACGTGCGCTCACCAGAAAGACAAAAAGAGACAGAGAGACAGAAAGTGAGAAATCACCCCCTAGGGGGATGGCCATGCCACAATGCCTTCTCCTCCATTCTCCTCTCGGGATCTTGGGCATGCATACACCCGTGCCTGGCGTGAGTTCAAATCACTGGGTCCAGGACTCAAACCACGGTTGACTACATGAGAGTTCAGTGACATAGCCATTACACCAACTGCTGGTCCTGGATTTGTGTTCTGTGGTTTGCTGTACATTTTCTATATGATAGAAACATTTTTTTAAATGAAATTATTTTAGAAGACATGACTGTGGAGAGAAAAGATTACAGGGACATTAAGAAAACATCCCATTTAATTGTGATAATAAAGTTTAAAAATTCTGTTCATGGTTATAGCTCCCTGAAGGATGAAAAAGGTAAAGGAATTCATAGGATTAGACATGGTAAATTTATTCTGCAGAATATTGCTGGTCTTCTTCCATTGGAAAAAATCAAAGCTAAGGTCATATCGATGTGCCTGGGGCTTGGGTGGTAAGTGTCCTTTGTCAAAGTATGTGTCACTAAGCTGAGATAATTTGGTGCTGATCAACACAATCTAGAAAGAAAGAGATATTGATTTGTAGAACTGCCAATATTTTCTTTCTAAAAAGGAAGAGGAGTCGAGCTCATTATAAATAAATCCTCACACTTCTCAAAGAAGCCTCTGAAAGACGTGTCCTCTCCTCCAGGGTGACAGTGGCCGGGAACAGGGAGAAAGAAGATTGAGCAGTGCTTTGGCCGGCGTCGAGAGCGTGGAGACCCGGCTGGAGACCTGCATGTCCTCCTGGACGATTTCTGAGCTCTCCAACTGTCCAAGAGTGAAGGCGGCATCACCCCAGAGGACCAAGGAGGGAGGGTGGGCTGCGCACCAGCTGCTCTTCCCCATGCCGACAGCCCTGCATGCTGCCTCCTCTCCCCGGGGTTAACACCCTGCCTGTGTAGACCATGTTCCTAGACCAACCCTACTTGGCCAGGATGGGGCCTAAGCTACCGAGTCACTGCTTCCTGCTGGACAGAGCTCTCAACCTCCTGAGAGCACTTTATCTTCAGTCCATGGGCAGGGAAGTGGCGGTGGGCCCCCAGTACATCCCTCTTCCCGCCCTCTCCCAGCACAGCGTGTATGCAGGCTTATCCGCTCTCTCTTCCGCTCTCGCTTTTGCCCACAGGAAATGATAGATATATATATATTTGGTTTGTTTTATTTTTTATATTTTGGGGGGTAGGATCAAGCAAAACTAATTTGTAAATGTTTCCCTAACACAGAAAATGTACACTAAAACCTCAGAAGGTTCTGGGGAAGGGGGGCAGTGGTAACACACGGCTCAGGAGATGCTAGTTCCATGTGGAAGTTCATGGGAGCAGCTCCCTGGTCGACCTGTCCTCAAGGATGCACACGTGTCGTCAATCCTGGCCGTCTGGAAAGGCTGGGAGAAGGGAGGGTTACAGAGTGAGATCGTTGAAGGTGACTGTCTCTCGTTTTTCAAAAAAAATAAACTCAACATGTAAAATAAAGTCTGTGGAAAAGAGAAATCAAAATATGAATTTATTTTGGTGAAAAAGATTTGAAATACATGCAGTTTTTTCATAATACACATTTTTATGAACATTTTTGAAGACCCCTCATATAAATATAGTTTGAAAAAATTTGTTCTGAGAATTTCCTTTATCCTTTTCAATTTATTTTTGTATATGATGTGAAGTGGGAGTTCACCCCTATGTATTTCTAGATGGATGATAACGTATGATTTTCACACTGAATTTTAAAAGTTCCTTGGGTTTGTATGAAATTCTTTAATATATTGGGCTCTATTTCTGAACCCTATTTTAACTCACTCACCTGTCTCTGTGTCTATCTTTATGCCATTTCAGACTTTTAATAATGACATGGCTTTGTAGCAGATATCTAGTACATTGAGTACTTTCTTGCTATTTTTCTTTTATGACTTTTTAAAACTTTTTTCTTTTTTATGTGAGTGAGAGAAGCAGAAAGAGAGAGCGTGACAGGGAGAGACAGACGGGTTCTCCCAAAGGGGTTCATGCTGTCCCCCTCCTGCGTCAGCCACCCTGGATCATGGGCGTCCAGGGAGGTCTCCAGTCGTGAGCCTGAGACCGTTCCATGCGGTCAGCCTTGCCATGCATCGTACGCCATACCACACGCTGTCTGGCCCACTGCCTCGTTCGTTGTGAAGAATTACCTTAGCTAATACACTATGTCACATTGTCTTTATGATTACTGTATTCCAGTCCAAAAAAGTCTGGGCTTCAAAGATGTACCAGCTCATTCATTTTATTATTCACTCAAGAAGCATTTATAGAGTTCCCACTGGCGTCCGGGTATTGTAGGAGATGGTAGGAGTGAAGTAGGGGTGAGGCAGCCAGGCCTTGCTGTCACGGAGCTTGTGCTGAAGCAGAGGAGATGATAAACGAGGGAAATAAGGAGGGTGGTCAGTGCGCTAGGAAGTGACAGATAATCAGAGGGTGTAAGGCAGGGACAAGGAGCCAGAGCTGAAGCATTCGTCTTCCGGTTTCCCACCAAGGCCCCAGAGGAAGCCCACAGAGATGCAGAAGAGACCATGGTGGGAATCTCAGCCCAGCACTTCCTGCCCAGCCTGGCAGCAATGAAGTGAAGTGAGCACCTGGTAGATGTATCAGTTAGCTAAGGCTGCAGAACAAAGCACCCCAAGCAGGTCACCTAGAGCACCAGTACGCCATTCCACGGCCTGTAGGCTGACTGTCAGAGACCTGGAGCCAGCTGGGTGGTGCAGTGGCCACGTGCTGCTCCAGTGGGCTGGTTCCCTGTGGAAGATTGGGGTTTGGTTCCCCTGCTGCACCCATGGTCTTGGCTGGCATGAAGGCCTGGGGGAGACCACAGCGTGAGACCCTGTTGAGAGTGTCTTTCTCTCTCCTGTGGAGGACAGGGGAACCAAAACTGAAAAGGAATTGAGAATCCAGGCATCAGGTAGACCACTCTCCCTGTGAGCCCTGCAGGGACAGGGTCCTTCCTCACTTCTCTCCAACCCCAGGGGTTCGCTGGCAATCACGGGTGCTCCTTCACATACGGGTGCCTCACCCCAACCCTCCACCTTCACGTGGGCTCCTCCCATATGCATGGGTGTCATGTGTCCAAATGTCACCTTTCTGTAAGGACAGAGGTCACACAGAAGGGCCCATTGTGCAACCCCCTTTTAACTCCATTTCCTCTGCACAAGACCTACTTCCAAGTCAGAGCAGTCTACACCCGGGGAGGACTTAAGCAGATTTTGAGCAGTCAAAATCCAGTCAGTGACACTCGGGTTCTGTAAGGCACAGAGAACTTCGCGTGTAGAGTCATGGCCTATGTCAAAAGTCAGTTTGGCTTCGTAAGAGGCAACAGCTGGGGTAGTCCAAGACCTGCTCTTCCCTAGGACTGCACTGAGCCGGCTGGACCAGGACCCAGGATCGGTGCCCGTTGACTGACGCCCGAGGCTGTTTTCGATCCCGTCTACTTACTGATTAATACTGTTTTCCCCTTCTACTTTCTTTGACTTTATCTTGTTCTTTTCCTAATTTTTCGAGTAGGACATTGCAGTCATTAATTCCATCATTTTTCCCCTGTCAAACAGGCTCTTTGAAGGTAGAAGCTTTCTTTCAAGTGCTGCTCTTACACGGTCCAAGTTTGATAAGTAGCATTTTCATTATTTTTCAGTTTCAGGTGTGTTCTCCTTTCCGCTCGCTTCTCTCCCTTTACCCACAAATCATTTAGAAATGAATTTTCATCGAATTGCAGTCAGAGAACATGATCTGTGTGATATTGATTTTTTTTAGTAGTTTTGAGACTTCTTCGTGACTTGGAATGTGGTCAGGGTTTATAATTATTCTGCGTGTTCCTGAGAAAAGGATGTTTGACTTAACTGTGGCAGATACGGCCGAATTCATGTTTGTTTGATCAAACGTACATAAATAAAGCTCTTCCACTCATCTGTGTCGGATTGGCTGACGTTTTCTGTTGGGGTCAGGTGTGAGCTGTTCCGGGTTTTCATCACCACTCCACTCTGTTCTTGCAGCTTGAGAGCAGCCACAGGCAATAAACGATGGGTGTTCCAATAAAACTTTATTTACAAAAACAGACAGGGGCTGATGCTTGTCTGTGCCATCTGAATTTGCAGTCAGTTCGATGGCTGGTTACCCAGTGGTGTGCTCAGACCTGCCGCGATCAGTGTGTGCGTGTGAGCGTGTGTGCATGTGTGCGTGTGTGCATGTGTGCGTGTGCTTTGGAATGTTCTTACGACTTCATACAGAGCTGCCACATGTATTTTAAGAATATATTTAGAGTCTCCAAAAACGTATGAAGAATGCACAACCTCAGAAAACTTCACAGGGATTTCAAGTTTTGCACCAAACTCATACTTCAATTCAGTGTCCCCTCTCCCCTGTTTTGGAAGTCCCTCTGTCATGACGTGTGTGCTTCTTCGGCATTGCTCTGTGCTCGTGAGGCCGTCTGCGACATCCCAGCTTGTCCCTGTACTCGAGGTGGCACCTTTGGCTGAACTGCGCTGCTATGACAGTCGGCACCAGCCCTTGCAGCCTGCCTTCCCGCTGTGGGCGCCAGCATCTCCACTTGGCTGTGTCCTGGAGCCTTCAGGTCCTGAGTGGCACATATGCTGGCCTGCTATGGGTGGGCTTTTGTTCTTACGGGGTTTGGGGCGCTTTGTATGAGGGACTTTATATTTTGACTGAGCTAAGTCCTTTGGCGTGGGTTTTGATTATTGAGCTGTTTCAATGTTGGAATTCAGGTTAGCCGGGCTGGTCTGTGCTTCCTCTTGGCTGCTTTCACTGTGCTTTGTCTTTGTTTTCATTTTCTCTTTTCCTTATGTCGGTTTTATTTCCTTTCTATTTGCTTATGATTTAAGAGCTACACACTGGGACCAGCAGTTGGCATAATGGTTATACCACTGGACTCCCATGTTGTCGACCGCGGTTCGAGTCCTGGACCCGGTGGCTTAAACTCACGCCGGTCATGTGTGCATGCGTGCCCAAGATCCCAAGAGGAGAATGGAGGGGAAGGGATTGCGTCTTGGCCATCCCCCGGGAGGGTGATTTCTCACTTTCTGTCTCTGTCTCTCTCTCTCTTTCTGGAGAGCACATGCGCCCTATAGCAAAAACCTCTATTTAATAATAATAATAATAATAATAATAAAAGAGCTGCACATGTGTCTGAGTATTTAGAGCATACCCTAATAATTCCTTATCATTGTGAGACTCTGCACACCCAGGGGACAGTTCTTGTCCCTCCTCCTCAGAGTGCAGGGGCGTGGGAAGCCTCAGCTCAGCCCCTGTGGTCCGCCTGGCTGACGAACTGCCTCCGTCTGGGTGGAGCATGTGTTGGTTGTCACTTTGCTGTTAAAAGCCCCTGAGATGCACCTGCCACAGCCCACTGTCCTCACTGACCCAGCCTCCTCTACTCCTCTTCCTTCCTGGCCATTCCAGAGCTCCGGTCAGGAGCAGGACCCCACGGGGAATGGCTCCTCTCTCTCTCCCTTCATGACCAAGGAGCCACCAGCGTCACCCCTTCACAACATGTCGATGGGAGCCTCGAGGTGTTGAGGGGCGGAGGGAAGATGGGAGAGTCCTGACCCCCCCGCCCCTCCCCCCCCCCGCCGTTCCCTTCTCACTGTCTTCTCCTCGTGGCGATTTGCCATGGAAACATCAAAATATTTCATCTTTTTCTTTTTTTTCAGTGGATTACTTTCCAAAATAGAATCTTGGTCACTTTCTTTGAAGAGATGTCTGCTTTGCGGTGGTTTTACAGATACTGCGTGCCCCTTGGTGACGTATTCTGGGTTATTCTGCCTTGAACATGCCCTGTCTGAGCAGATGTGCTGGCAGGTGGTTGGTACATTTGGTGGCACCGCGGCACTGAATGTCCATCACCATGTCCCTGTCTGACCCGCACCCAGCCCACCCTGCACCGGTCCCAGCAGAGTTGCAGCCCTCCTTGCTCAGGCGCTTTCCCCGCTGTCTCTCCCATCCCACAGGAGCTGATTGGCCACCCAGCCCTGAGGTTATTCACGGCTCACAGATGGACCAGGTTTGGCTTCCTCCGCTGACCTCACCCTGGTCTAAGCAGCAGCATACCCACCCCGATCGTCACAAGGGTTTCCAGACGGCCACATTTGCCCCTCCACAGTAGCAATCCAGGTCAAGGGCATTTCCTTTTTTTAAATATATATATTAATTTTTATTTCTATGAAACAAAAATTACAGAACATTTTTTCAAAGAGAAATGTACATGTCTTTGTTGGATGCTTACTCCCCTTACTCCTCACCCGCCCTCCACCACCCGGTAACTACCGCCCACTGCCCTCCCTTGGTCTCTGGGAGCTACACTTACCCTCTGTGTCACAGGTTTGGATCTTCCCACTTCTGCCACAGAGTGCAGACGCTCAGCACACATGGAAGGGGGAGAGGCATTGCAACTCTCAAATTCTGACCCACTTCGCTCAACACCAAGTCCTTTGTGTTCTTCTACTTTGAATCAAACAATAGGGTCTCATTGTTTCTTATGACTGAGAAATATTCCACTGTGTATATGTAGAATATATAGAAACCTCCAAGAGCTGACCCCTCAGAAAAATCAATAATACCGTTAAAAAACGGGCAAATGAACTGAATAGATGACTCTCCAAGGAAGACAGACAAATGGCCAAAACATATATGAAAAAATGACTCTTCTCATAAGAGAAATCCAAATTAAAATCACAATGAGATACCATTTAACCCCAGTTAGAAGGGCTAAGATTAAAAAAAAAAAAAAAAAAAAAAGAAAGCAATAAAGAAAAGAAACAGTAAGTGCTGGCGAGGCTGTGGTGGCACTTGGATAGAGTGAAAATTAGTGCAGTCTCTGTAGAAGATGATAGGCAGTTTCCTCTGAAACCTGCAAATAGAGCTACCATATGGCCCAGTGATCTTATTCCTTGGCATGGAGACATATCACAATGTTTCTCCAAAACAGGAAAACACTCAGTCAGCAGGGCCAAAGGGGATCTTTAAAAATACTGGGCATTCTTTGTGGATTTTTCTGGTTTTCTATGTATATAATCATGTCATCTGCAAATGGCAGGATATAAAATCAACGTGTAAAGTTCTAGAGCATTTCCATACACCAGCAATGAGCAGACAGGTAGGCTTGAAGAAAGCAATCCCATATACAATAGCCACAAAACATATCCAATGCCTAGGAGCAAACCTCACCAAAGAAGTCAAAGACATCTACAAGAAAAATTATGAGAAACTAAAAAAAGAAATAGAAAATGACCCAAAAAGAATCAAAGACATCCATATTCCTAGGTCAGAAGAATTAATATAATCAAAACATCAATTCTACTCACGTTAATCTACACGTTTAATGCAATCCAGATCAAATTACCAGAGAAAGTCTTCACAGATTTACCAAAAACAGTCATAGAATTTGTCTGGAATCATGAAAGACCCATATCACCAAAGCAATCCTGCACAAAAAGAGTGCACTAGGAGACATTTCACTCCCTGACCCCCAAAATATACGACAAAGCAGTGATAGTCATATTGGCACAAAAACAGCTGTGCAGATAACTGGATAGAATAGAGAACCAAGAAATAAACCCAGAACATACAGTCAAATGATTTTTGACAAAGGGCACCAGACAATCCAATAGGGAAAAGAAAATCTCTTTAGCAAATGGTGCTGGAAAAACTGGGTCTCCACCTGCAAAAAAATGAAACTGGACCCCTATTTCTCACTATTAACAAAAATCAACTCAATATAAATCAAAAAATCTAAATATAGGACCAGCAGGTGGTGTGGTGGTTAAGGCACTGGACACTCCCACATGGCCCGCC
>NW_006160060.1:2215790-2217797 GCF_000334495.1 Tupaia belangeri chinensis
TCTCTTGTGAAAAAAAAAAAAAAAAAAAAAAAGAATGAATAAATAAAATTAAATAAATAAATATTTTTCTTAAAAAAAGCTAATCATAAGACCTCAAACTATAAAACTATTGATTAAAACACAGGAGAAACTCTCAGAGACATTGGAGTAGGCAAAGACTTCCTCCTTTATTATTTAATTTATTTATTTTACATTAATTCACTGAACATCAACACACATCACAGCATACAAAATGTGATTTCTCACCCATAATACACTGTATAGTGGCTTAATTATACATTTTATCATCAACAAATAATTTTCCATTTTTTGTTTCTTAAATATTTATATATATGTATTTCTCACCCTCTACCATTTCCTACCCTCCTCCCACACTGTCTCTGGTATCTACAGCTGTTTTTCATTCCTTTCCCCCCAAAATTTTATTGATTCACAAAATATCTTAATTAATCTAATGACTTTCAATAGCAAGTTCCGCTGACATATATGTATCTGTGAACACAAGTCTGACTTTAGGAATGAAACTCTGTGAGTAGAATGAATAAACTATAAAATAGCATCTGGCTGAAGCTATATAGATTATTGTGGTCATTAAAGAGGTGCTTTTTAATATATTTTTAATTTAAAGAAAGGCAGTTTTAGCTTTAATAAATCAAAATTTTGCTTAAGACTTTGCTTAAGACTTAAAGCTAGGAAATGGGTTAGGATTCTGCTCAAATAGTAGGTATATGAAACTATCAGCAGCTCAAGAGAGGAAAAAATTCTTAAATCTGGAAAACAAAATATAGAGGAATATCAGTAATGTTTTAGTCTGAAGTCATAAAATTCTATTTCACTAGTTCAGTCTCATTTACTTCATCTATGTTGTGCTGTGGTCCATTTTTTACATGTAAGTTTGGGAAAATAACATTTAACTCTGGATTTGTCCATACCATTAAGCTGGCCATTTTCATTGTTTTTGAACTCTTATTTCTGTGTGTCTGTATTTAGTTTTCCTGATATAGCAGTCCCTTCAGAACTCCTTGGAGAGCTGGTCTGGTGTCGGTAAATTCTTTAAAGTTTTGTTTATCTGAGAATATTCTTGTCTTCTCTTCCCATATGAAGGATAATCTTGCTGGGTATAATACTGTTGGTTGAAATTGTTTTTCACTCAACACTTTGAATGTATTTTCCCATTCTTTCCTTACTTGCATGGTTTCCAATGAGAGGTCTGCTATTAGCTCCATGGGATATCCTTTGTAGGTAACTTGAGTTTCTCTCCTGCCAGTCTTAGTATCTTGTCTTTGTCTGTGGTTTTGGTCAATCTGGCTAATAGAACCAACCCAAGAAGATCTTCTTCAAGGCAAAGACTTCTTAAATAAAACCCCCAAAGCACAGGCAATTAACTCAAAAGTAGACAAGTTGGATTGCATCAGATTTAAAAGCTTCTGCATAGCAAAAAGCAAACAAAAAAAACACAACAAAACCCAAAAAAACAATAATACAATAATAACACAATAATAATAATAATAATATTAATAATAACACAACCCTAGGAATGGGAGAATATATTTGCAAACTCCTCCTTGGATAAGGGACTGATAACTAAAATATACAGGGAACCCAAGCAGCTTACCCACAAGTAAATAATCAACCCAACTAAAAGGTGGGCAAATGAGCTGAACAGACAATTCTCCAAGGAAGACAAACAGCTAAAAAACATATGAAAAAATATTCGACATCCCTTATTAAAAAGGAGATGCAAATCAAAACCACAATGACAAATCATCTAGCCCCAGTCAGAAAAGCTAAGATTAAAAAAAGAATAAGTGCTGGCAAGGCTGTGGTGAGAGAGCTCTCCTCCACTGTTGGTGGGAATGTAAATTAGTCTGTCGCGCAACAGACGACTCCGGAGACGGTCTTCTCTTTAGCACTTTATTTCCCCAGGCTATGTTACAGAAGTTCTTCCCTTCCTCCCCAACCCTAGGACCTTATAAAGGGCCCCTGGCCAATCAGGACGTTGTCCAC
>NW_006160060.1:2218546-2235433 GCF_000334495.1 Tupaia belangeri chinensis
TCCTTGTTCCACTGTCAGAGCGAATTTTTTATAATTTAAGTCCTTTAGTTTTTAAGAGCGCTTTAAGCGCCTGAAAGAGGGGGTGAGAGGAAGAGTTGCCCATTTTGGTTAGGACCAGCCTGCAGCCAAAGGGCGAAAAGAGGAAGAAAAGAAAGAGAAAAAACACCAAAGAAGAAGGAGAAAGAATACCTGCCTCTATACCGAGGTCTTTTAACTTTACCTGCCTCTATCCCGAGGTCTCTTAACTTTACCTGCCTCTATACCGAGGTCTCTTAACTTTACCTGCCTCTACACCGAGGTCTTATAACTTTACCTGTGTTCCAGTCTCTTACCTTGTGAGACTTACCAGCCGGCTGCCCTGGAGTGCTAGAGTTCTGGCCGCTCTCGACGTAGAAGAAGGATCCCCGCGCGGTCCACCACTTGCCGCGCAACTGACGACTCCGGAGACGGTCTTCTCTTCAGCACTTTATTTCCCCAGGCTATGTTACAGAAGTTCTTCCCTTCCTCCCCAACCCTAGGACCTTATAAAGGGCCCCTGGCCAATCGGGACGTTGTCCACATGCACGGAAGCCAGTCCTCGAAAGAGGATTGGTTGCATGCGGTGTTCCCGTGCTCTCCACGCTCCCCACTGCCCTACTTCCTTAAAGTTGTTTACTGCTTTTAGCGCTCAGCGGGCTTCCGTTGAGCGCCATTCTGAAATAGGCGCTGAGGGCGATGGGCGGGGGCGCGCCACATTAGTCCAGCCACCATGGAGAATAATAGGGAGGTTCCTCAAATACCTACAATAGAACCTCCATGTGATCTAGCAATTCCACTCCTGATATCCACCCAAGACTAGGGATACACTCATGCACTCAGTCAGAAAAAGCACTCGCATGTCTACAATTAGTGCAGTTTTATTCATAATTCGCCTTGGCTGTTGGGCCACCAGTTTACCTGTTTCCCTGCCAGCCTGTGGCAGCCGGGTGCCCCTGAGCAGAGTGACAATGGGCCTGGTGTGCCCGCTCATCCCCGAGAGGCCTCCTGCTTCACACTGATTGCTCTGTCTGCCCTGCTGTGAGGGTGGGGCTCCCACAGGACAGTGCGCTCACTGCCAGGAGGAGGCTGCTGTGCAGGGCATGGCCACCTGGCTCGTCCTTGTCACATCTGCAGGCTGGGGTAAGATCGACACTCCCTGCTCCTTCCTCCATCCAGGCGGCCCCTCTGACGCCCTCACGTGGCCTTTCCAGTGCCCTCATTAGCCACTCGCTCACCCCAAGCAAACCCTAACTTCTTCCCTTCTCCTGGGCCAGCAATGTTCCTCCTGCTCCCATCCTCCGCCCCAGACTTGGGAAGCACAGCCCAGTGTCCCGGGCAGCCTGACATCACTGGTCGGCCAGGAGGCAAGCCTCGCTGTGAGGATGGGGACACCTGGGTCCAGCCCAGAGGCCTTGGTGACACCTTCCTCAGGTGTAGTGGAGCCCCTCAAGCCAGACCTAAGAGTATGCTTTTCAGACAAGGCTGCACTCCAGCAGAAGCAGGGGCAGAACTCAGCCAGTGCTGAACCCCTTTGCCCACGTGCCTGTGTGCAGCTGGGGTCTGAGGAAGGCAGACCTGGCCTGCCACCCCAGCCCAGTGCTGCCAGGAGGCCACCGTCTGCCAGCCTCCAGAGCCAAGGTACAGCACAGCAAGCCCTTCTCCCTCAAGGAAGTCACGGAGACAGAGGCACCTCGCCAGCACCCCCTGACGAGCTGATATGGGGCAGTGACATGCCACCATCGCGCTGAGAGCTTGCTCGCCTTTGAATTCACCTGAAGGCGCCCCGCAGATGGTCACCCCTGGAGCGGGCAGTGGAAGGGGCCTGTGTGCTTTCCGGCCAGGCAGCCGCTCCATTCGCTGCGCTGTAATTAGGTGTGAGAGAAAACTGCGATGTGCCACTTTCCATTTGACCCCCACGGGATGGCTGGTGGGCGGGCGCTTTGATGTTGGAGACGAAACGCTCTGCACAGCTGCGGATGGAGGAAGGCGAGCGAGGGCTTTTACTTCATTTTACTTTATGTTTTGGTGAGGGAAAGGCAACTTTACTGCAGTGTGCATGGAGGGCGGCAGCTCATGTGGAAGACGGTCATCTCGAGGTGCTGTCCGCATGCATTTTTAAGGGCAAAATGAGGTGAGCTTTAGCAGGTTCCTTCCCCTCGCTTGGCCCAGCCTCCTGGGGGCAAACGACTTTGCAGTCGGGCAAGCTTTCTTCCTGCGTGTCGCTCGTGGGTCCTGCCCACTCTCCGTCCCTCCCCATTCTCCTTCCCTCCCCAGGGCAGATTTAAAGGGCATGACCGACTGTGCTGGCCTGCAGGTCTCCCATACCCCCGCCCTGTTGTAAGAGCAGCCTCCCCCACGTCTGCAGGCCTGGGCTCACAGCCGGAAGTTTCCCTAAGGCGTCTGTGGGCAATCGTCCACCCGTGCTGTTCATAGCCACTGGGGGTCGGGGACCAGCTACAGGACTTCCGTGACTTGCCCCCTTCGTAGGCGTCGGAGCCGACTGGCGTTTCCTGGAACTGCTCTCTGTACTTCCTTGTTTTGCGCCAGGAGCGCAGCCTCACAGGTGGGATATAGTCACGCCCAGAGGACAGTATGGGGGGCAGGGGAGTCCAACAGACACACTCTTTTCCAGGGAATTTGCACCCCAGTTCCTTTCCTACTAAGGGGTGCTCAAGTTCAAGAGACAAGAGAGAAAACTGGGAAAGGCCAGGTCAGGGACAAGTGCATGGTGGGAGGAGCCCGCCGGGGTAATGTCAAAGCCCGAGCAGAGCAGAGAGATCACAGCCTGCCCAAGCCTGAGAAGCCAGCCTGGGCAAGCGGGGCAGCCCCTGCCGAAGCCTAGAGGTTTCTCTGTGATGGGATACTCCCCCTGGGGAGGCACGAGGGCCCACATGCCATGTGGCATGCAGTGGGACGCACCCGCAGAAGATGAGACATAGATGCAGCCTGCACTGGAGGAGCACCGGGCAACCAGACTGGTGCATGGGCATGGTGCTGAGCCCACACAGAATTCTGAGGATGAAAGCCAGCCTGGTGAAAGCCACACACGTGTCACACTGTATGAAGTCCCCAGGTGGCAGCTGTGCAGAGCCGGAATTCAGGACCGAGGGCTGCAGGCATTGCCGGGAAGACGTCCCCGTGGCTCCTCTGGGGCCAGCAGCCTCCTTGTCCAGGAAGGGGCTCCCGTGGAGGCTGTCCATGAGAACTTCAACTGTGTGCCCTCGTGTCTGCGCACTCGTTCCCGGAGATCCCACACCCCAGTCTGACGTGAAACAAGTGCCGAGTGCGGAGTCAGAGGTCCAGGCTTCAAACCCCTGCCACCACCACCTGCTCTCCTGTGAGCTGGGCCAAGCCTGGCTCTTCCTCCGAAAAGCTGGGCCTGTGCCACAGAGGGTCCTTGAAGGAGGACAGGAAGCAGGGCCAGCAGGCGGTCCACCGAGGCCTGCACTCCTGCCACAGGGCATTCGTGGTGGTGGTCGCCATGGACTCGGAGCCGGAATCATACCCCCTTCCTCTTGGCTCGAGTGTGGAGACAGAGCAGTCGTCTGGAAAGCTGTCTACGCTTGAAACAGGCCGCATGTCTGCACTCTGGCAGACATGGAAAGATCCGAAGGTATAAGAGCAGGGGGGGCCAGCCGTGGCTGCTAGAGACCATGTAGACGAGGCTGGGTAATAGGGGGTGGGAGGGAGGGGCTGCTGGAAAAGACAAAACATTCAACATACAAAAATGAAAGTTATCTGTTGATGATAACATATGGTAATGTCTGACTGGATTAATACTCACCACATTCATGTTGGGAAAACGTGTGCTGTGAAGATGTACAGTGATTACATGTAAATTAAACAAAATTCAAAAGACAGAAAGGAAGGGAGCTGCCTACGGCCTCGCAGGACGCACGGCCTGACCGAGCCGACTGCTCCTCCTGGGAGGAGACTGGGACCCCTGAGCCCAGGGGGCTGCTCCGAGCAGATGCGGACCTCTCGACGCCTCTGCCCACAGGTCTGTCCTGCAGGTGCCCTGGCTGAGGGAGGCCCTGGGAGAGCTATAACGATGAAGTCTCCAGTTCATAAAACGTCTCTTTCTTGTGGTTGCTTCATCTAAAAGAGGCTGAACTCGGACCTGCGAGGGAGCCGTCTTTGTGGCTGACTTATGCGGTGCCGTGGTTTTGCAATGAGTCAAAGTGTCCATGGCAGGGACAGTGCAGCGACTGAGCCGGGTGAGTGGACGGGAATGGACACCTCTGGACTGGCACATCCCTTAGAGCCCGCGCTGGACGGGGCAGGCAGCCAGGGCTATCCGTCAACCCTAAAGACCAAAGCAGGCACTCCGCTTTTAATTTAATCTCGCATTTATCTGCCTTTATGGTGGAGCACAGCGCTTCCTCACGAACATGGTTATTTCTGCCATAACGCCGACCTCGCAGTCACGACGGCTGGCTGGGTCGGGAGGAAAACCACCTCCTCTGCATCCTCTCGCAGGCCGGGTGGGAGTGTGTGGCTGACCAGTGAACGCGAGGGTCTCTCTTTTCCTTTAAATTGCCAGAGGATGCTTGTGTTCAGCAGAGACAGAGAGAGGGAAGGAGGGGCGAGGGAGGGAGGGAGGGAGGGAGGGAGGGAGAAGGTGCCCCAGTGCCCACAGGGTGCGCGGTCACGCCACAATCCCTTCGGCATCTCTCCATCTGCGGGGTTCCGGACACATGCACACACACTCGGCATGTTTTCATGCTCTTGGGGCTGAGGTTTGAACCCTGAGAGATCGAGTTTTCTTAACCACTAGGCCACGGGGCTGGCTCACTCTCTCTGTTCCGTTTATTTGACAACAAACTTATAACATAAGAGCGATGCTTCCACGTTACCTTGCTCTTTGTTTTTAGTGAGAAAAAGAAATCAATTCAAAATAAAACAGCTCCTAATTTGGGAGGACACCCCTAACTGTGGTTTGGCAAAAGCCTTCGGCCATGCTTCCTGTGTGGAGCCCGCTCGGCCGTGCTGCTCCGTGTCCCAGGCCCTGTTACATCTTCCAAAATCTTTAAGAGCTCGACTCCAGCTCTCCATCCTCTGAGAAGCCTCCCAGAGCTTCCTGGACCCACGGACTGACGGCGGTCTTCCCCATTGCAGTCCTAGCTAGGGCCATCTGGCTGATGGCCACCTCTGCGGAGCTCAGCCACGGCCTTGTACCCTGGCTGCCAGGTCCAGTCGTGGCCTGGCTGTCCATCTTTCTCACAGATGGGCGTTCTAAGACCTAATTGGAACCCCCCCACCAGCACCACCAATTCGACTGCTTGCTTGGTCCAACGTGCCTATCCCCATCCTATTTTCTTGGCTCTGTCCTTCTCTGCATTCTCCACCCATTTGTCACCAGGACTGTTCCCTGACCCCCGTGTGTCCTCCAGAAGGCCAGGGAGTCTGATCATCTGGGTAAGCTTCTACCCTGACCAGTCATTTCCTTGGGGAAATGACAGACCTGCAGTGCAAAACACTGGGGCCAGAGACCTGCTCCAGCGCCCTCCCAGCCCCAGGCCCTCCTAGCCCACCCTGCCAATGTCAGGCTGAGCTGTTTATAACCCCAGGTTGCCCTTGAACTCCAGACATCCATGTGTCATGCTATCTATCCCAGCTACTCAAGAGGCCGAGGCAGCGAGACGCTGTCTAACAAGAAAAAGGGAAAAGTAACTCATGGGAGGCTGGGCTCTTGCAAGAAAGGTGTGAAATATTTATAAAGTAAAGCAAACAGAACTAAATTTATCCAACTAGAAAAGGAAATGCTTTGATCAAATGTCAGAGAAGTGATGGGGAAATGGATGAAGGAATATGAAGTCGTCAAAGAAGCAATGAAAGTGGGAAGCTTGGGGTGGCTCAGGAGTACAGGACTAATTAGGGCTCATTGGAAACCATGCCAGAGAGAAAGCAGGGGTGCACATCCGAGCACACGTCACAGCTGCACTGTCACCCCCTCTCCAAGACAGGAAAGACGCCCCAAACCAACAAGAGCCGATTCCCAGCACACGTGGGTTACGATGATCGGAGACTGAAGCCCACTGAGGCAGAGCAGGTGGTGGGCCTACAACTGACGTCGGGTCTCCAGACATGCAGGCTCTAGACCCCCTGCCCCTCGGTGGTTCCTGGTGATCACGGATCAGGATCACTCAGGAGTGCTCTGTAAGTGCCCAGCTTTCAGACTAGGCTCCGAGTCAGGGACCAGGGTCAGCCCAGAGTCCACCTGCACCTATGTCTTCCTTCTCTGTCTATCTAACTCTATGCATCTCTCTCTCTCTCTCTCTCTCTATATCTATCTATCTATCTATCTATCTATCTATCTATCTATCTATCTATCTATCTATCTATCTATCTATCTATCTATCTATCTATCTATCTATCTATCTATCTATCTATCTATCTCTATATATCTCTATCTATCTATCTATCTATCTATCTATCTATCTATCTATCTCTATCTCTATCTGTCTACCTACCTACCTATCTATCTATCTCTATCTGTCTGTCACTATCTATCTATCCATCTATCTGTATCTATATCCATCTTCTTTTTATCTATCTCTGTCTATCTCTCTCTTATCTATCCATATCTATCATCTATCTGTATCTATCTACCTATCTATTTAATCTATCTATCCATATCTATCTATTATCTATCTATCTATCATCTATATCTCTATCCATCTCTCTCTCTCATCTCTCTATTCATATCTATCATCTACCTATCTATAGCTATCTAGCTAGGGTCTTCTCTCTATATCTATCAGTCAGGTCATTGGAAAAGGCAATTCATTTTTGCATAGAAAAACAGAAAAATATTTGTCATGACTTTTCTAACAACCCAATATCTAAAATTCACCTATTATACATCTATCGTCTACTAGCTACCTAAGTATCCACCTGCCTGTAAGTAGCGTTCATATCTCATCTATCGTCTATCTACCTACCTAAGTATCTACCTGTCTATAAATAGCTTTCGTATCTCATCTATTGTCTATCTACCTACCTAAGTATCTACCTGTCTGTAAATAGCGTTCATATCTCATCTATCGTCTATCTACCTAAGTGTCTACCTGCCTGTAAATAGCTTTCATATCTCATCTATCATCTATCTAGCTACCTAAGTAGCTACCTGTATGTGAATAGCGTTCATATCTCATCTATTGTCTACCTACCTAAGTATCTACCTGTCTATAAATAGCTTTCGTATCTCATCTATTGTCTATCTACCTACCTAAGTATCTACCTGTCTGTAAATAGCGTTCGTATCTCATCTATCGTCTATCTAGATTTTTGCATAGAAAAACAGAAAAATATTTGTCATGACTTTTCTAACAACCCAATATCTAAAATTCACCTATTATACATCTATCGTCTACTAGCTACCTAAGTATCCACCTGCCTGTAAGTAGCGTTCATATCTCATCTATCGTCTATCTACCTAAGTGTCTACCTGCCTGTAAATAGCGTTCATATCTCATCTATCATCTATCTACCTACCTAAGTATCTACCTGTCTATAAATAGCTTTCATATCTCATCTATCGTCTATCTAGCTTTCATCTATTGGGTCATCAGGACAGTTATGGTGTACTTTTGCACAGAAAAACAGAAAACTATGTCATAACTTTCCCAACGACCCAGTACTAATCATGCATCTATCTATCAGCTATTTAAGTATACCCCATCATCTGTCTATCTATCTGCCATCTATATTTATCTTTCCTATCTTCTGATCTGTCTGTCATCTACCTATCATCTATCTATATGCATCTATCATCTAGTTATCTGTCTATATCTATCATGCACCTGTCTCTCATCTGTCTTCCGTGTAAATCACTCACCCCTCCATTTATCTATTTATATGTCTGTCCATCTTTCCATTGGTCTTTTTATTTTAAAAGAACAATGATTTTTATCACTTGTGCAAATGACACAGGCTTATTGTAAGAGAATCAAGTGACTCAGAGCTGACAAAGGAAAAAGTAAAGATTCCACAATTCTCAGAATCCACAAATAATCACAGCTAATGTCTGAAAGTTATCCTAGACTTATGTCTATGGATATATACAGTCTGAAGGATTCCTTGACACACTGGCAGATAAATGTGTAAAATGGGTTCAGAAAATGAAAATGGACTCCAATCTGTCTCATCTTTAATGGAATAGTTCAACCCAGTTTTCCTTGGAGGAGAGATGGAGATTAGGAGTTACGCGTCCAGAGGTGGGGGTAAGATGGGCCGTGCTCAGGTCCTGAAGTCACCAGCTAGCTGTGTGGTCCTAGAGGAGGACTTCAGGTCCTGAAGTCACCAGCTAGCTGTGTGGTTCTAGGGGAGGACCGAGGCCACCAGGCACAAGTCTCAGTTTCCTGAAATGGAGATGGCAGGAGGGACAGTATATTCCTCCTAGTTGTGGGAAGTCAAAAATGAACTACACAGAAAGCTTCAGATAGTGCCAACATACAGAACACACGGCACATTTAAGATATGACTGAAAAGGTGAGAAGTTAATGAAATTAAGAAGTTTTAAATAAAGATTTCTTCGTAAGAGTTGCTAGTGTCCAAAAGTGTGCACACGGTTCTTGAGACAACTGTGCAGCATAGTAAGATGGGGTTAGGAGGACCAGCAGTTGGTGTACTGGCTGTGTTGCTGAACCCCCATGCAGCTGACCGCGGTTCAAGTCCTGGGTCCAGTGGCTTAAACTCACGCCAGGAGCGAGTGCGTGCGTGTCCAAGATCCCAAGAGGAGAATGGAGGAAAACGATTGTGATGTGGCCATCCTCCCTGTGTGGATGATTTCTCACTTTCTGTCTCTCTGTCTCTCTTTGTCTCTTTGGCGAGTGCACGTGTCCTATAGCAAAAACCTCATCAAAAAAAAAAAAAAGAGATGGGGTTAGGTACTCTATGCTCACTCTATTGAGCTGTCATTGGCATACCATAAAGCTGCTCATTTAAAGCGTGCAACCTGGTGGCTTTAGTGTATCCACAATGCAATGGATTTATCTCCAAATTCGAGAATTTTCCCATCACCTTGAAAGCAAATTTCATACCTATTAACTGATCCTTTCCTCCAGTTAAGGCCTGGCAGCCACAAATCTGCCTTCTTTCTGTAGAGGCCTCACTGGCTCTGGAACACTCGTGTGGGTGGAATCACACAAATGCATGGCTGCTTGTGACTGCATTCTTTCACTCGGTGAGGCCAGTCCCAGGTTCACGTGTGCACGCGCATCAGCTTCTCTCTTCTTTACAAGCAGACGACCTTGCAGCGCATGCAGAGACCTCGTCTTCCTTACCAGCGACGGATGTCTGGGTCGGTTCTTCCTTTTGGTTATCGGGAGTGATGGTGCCCTGAGCATCGGTGTACATGGTTGGGGGAGTTGTTGGTGATGTGGTGATTCTATGTAGCATGCTTTGGAATAGACTTGGTATGTTTGCAGCTGCTGAACTGTAGCCTTGAACACTCCTACCTGCCACTGGAAAGTTCTAATTTCTCCACGTTCTTGGGAGTATGGAGTGCTGTCTCACTGCAGTTTTGATCTGCAATTCCCGAATATCTAACAAAGGAAAGCATTTTCTCATGTATGTATTGGCTATATGTACCTTTTTGTAGAATGTCTGTTCAAATTCTTTGCCTAGTTTTGCATAGAGTTGTTTCTCTTTTCAGGTACTGAGTTATCAGAGTTTATATATAGATTCTAGATACAAGCTTCTCTACTGGACAGACTGTTTGCAAATGCTTGACCTCATTCTGTGAGGCCTTCACTTTCTCAGGGGTATCACTTGAGGTATACAAGTTTTTGGCGTTGATACCGGCCAGTTTATTAATTTCCTTGTTGCTTGTGAGGTTGGCATCTCATTCGAGAAAGTACTGCCTATGCCACCGTCATGTTCTTCTAAGAATTTTACAGTTTTATGTCTTCTATTTAGGTCATGCTCACGTTTGTATATGATGTGAATTTGGGGCTCAGCTTCATTCTTTGGGGTAACCAATTGTTCCAGCACAATTTATTTTTATTGATTATCTTGGTATCCTTGTTGAAAATTTTCCATTGTGTATTTTTCTGTATTTGAAATCTTGAGTACTAATCGGCTCTCCCCCATCACAGTGAAGGTTTTGCCCAATATGGTACCCGACGGTCTACACTGCGTGTTTTCCTGGGTTGGAGTTAACAGTCAGACCTCTTGCTGGAGTCCCACCACAGCTTCCGTAGACACTTTTTCAGTTTAGTAATTAGTACTTCCCGTGGTCATGCCTACTGCTTCTCCATTCACATTTATGTCTTCCGTACTTTTGTGATCCCACCACAGCTTCCGTAGACACTTTTTCAGTTTAGTAATTAGTACTTCCCGTGGTCATGCCTACTGCTGGCTTCTCCATTCACATTATATCATCCGTGCTTTTGTGAAATGGATTACTTTCTCCCAGTCAGGTCTTCAGGGCACTGTTTCTGGATTGTTGCATGTAGGAATGGCTGTCTTTATATTGGAAGGGCAATTTGCTTCTTAATTCAGAACCGTATCATAGGCATTGCCATTCTATGTTTGGGAGCTTTTCCTCAACCATTGCTGTGACGGAACTTCAGACCAACCTCAGTTTCACCCCCGGCCCTCTTGTGAACGGCCTCGTAAGATTTTCCTGGGTCTTCATGCCTGTCAGAGCATGTGCACGGCTGGCTTTTCCAGTGATTTCCCTCCTGGGTTATGACATGTTGTTTTGATCTGCAGACTCAAGTATTCCGTTCCTTCAGGGAGGCTTCCTTTTGTTGAATGTGTGCATGTTTTGTCGGGTTTGTTCTTCAAAATACCAATTATGCATTGTCTCTATTTCCTTTGTCTTTGTCCACATTCCCTGACTGGTGTGCTGTTGCAGTCAGCTGTCTCCGCCCCTCCCTCCAAATTTACTGCTAATGTAGCTTTTCTTTCTAGAAGGCTTTTGCTTTCTATTTTCTCTTGTTATCTTACACTTTTTCTTCTAACTACTTCTGTTCTATTTTTGAGATTGTTTTTAAAGGTAGGTCAGGTTATCCTGATAGCTATGACATGAAAAGCTTCCTTGGATTACAGAGTCACTTATGCTTCTGGGACGAATTGTCCAGGAGACGTGCCCTCCACTGTCAGGCTACTGTCCGGCCCTCTTCACTCCCACACTCACTGTTAGTGGGAGAAAGAAACTACACGTTGTATTATTGTACTGTAAAATCACAATGTACCCCCACGAGTATGTACAATGATTATTACTCACAAAAAAATTTAAAGAAATAAAATAAGTTCACTTAACACACACACACACACACACACACACACACACGCTCAGCATCCTCTCGAACCAGTGCTATGAGAGGCTGAGCTCGGCAGAGCCCAGGTGAGTCAGGGCTCCTACCTGTGGTGGGGACATGAAGGTCTGACCTGAGTCAGGCAGACAGGACACTGCAAAGGATGATGGGAGCTCATGGAAGCAAGTAGCCCTCCCACACGGTGAGCACCCAGGGCCATTGTGTCTCACTGGCAGCTAGAGGCTTAGTTTAGTAAAACCTCATTTTGTTTTTCAAAGTCTGTTTTTAATATCATTTCTACTTCAAGTCCCTCTTACTGCTAATATCTGACTGCTTAAAAGGAGCAGAGATGAAACAAAACAGACCCCACTCACACATGAGCGCTCCCACGGGGAAGGCCTGTCCTGGAGCCAGACGGGCAGGACGGGGAGGCTCAGGCTATGCCCTCACTGTCCCCACCCTGCCTGAGGCCCTGTCCCGAGGTCTGAGTGGATGAGCCCTCACTGTCCCCACACCTGCCTGAGGGCTTGTCCCGAGGCCTGAGTGGATGAGCCCTCACTGTCCCCACCCTGCCTGAGGGTCTGTCCCGAGGCCTGAGTGGATGAGCCCTCACTGTGCCCACAACTGCCTGAGGGCCTGTCCCGAGGCCTGAGTGGATGAGCCCTGTGTGCAGTTCTGTGTGTTCCTTTCAGGTCGAGACTCATCTGACTGACCATGGTTCAGAGTCTACGCTCACATCAGGGGTCCCCAGCCCCACCCCACTGCCTTCCCTAGGCTTGGCCCACCATCTGCTCTCCTCCATCCGTCCAGCTATGTCCCAGCGTCCCTGCCTTAACTGCAATGTGTCCCCCACCACGGCCCTGTGAGCCCTGCCTCCATCCACACTGTCCACTCTGCTCAGAGCCCTCTCCCCGCTGACTGCCCACGTTGCCTCTCACCCACGTCTCATGGTGAAGCACAAGGCTCTCTCCGGAGCACGCAGGAAGGGCTGAGCACTGGCCCTGCCTCCTAGCAAGCATGTGCCTGCGGTCTGGCACCGTCTTTCAGGAAGCCGCTGTGGCACCAGCTGCGAAGCCTGCAGGGAAATCTACTTCTGCTTCTTGCTATGCACCCGCCTCTCACGGGGCCCCTGTGATCAGGCCTGGGACTGGCTTCCACCAAACGTTCTAACCAGAAGTGAGCCATGGCCCCACCTGGCCTGACCCAGAACACCCAGTGGCGACCTTCTGGATCATCTCCTGCCAGGGCCAATGCCAGCATCCTGGAGAGCCCGCGGGGAGGGAGGCACAGCCGTCCTGTGCCTGGATCCCTGGAGGACCCTGACGAAGGGCTGACTTGCCTCTTATTTTTCATATTAAAATGTGCACCTGCTTCTCATCTCTTCCTAGCTTCCCTAGTGGGTCCAGCGCGTGTGGGGTTGCAGTGGCGGCTGCATCGGAAACCTGAGCTGTGAGGTCCAGGCCCTGCCCCCAAGGTTACAGCGAGGTCCCGTGAGCGGTGGCAGTCGATGAGGGTCTCAGACTCGTGTCTGGGTGAGAAGAGCCTAAATATGGAGGGGTGTGTGCAGTTTGTCACTTACCACAGGATTTATGAGAGACGGCCCAGGCAATAATGAAATAGTTTGCAAATAAAAACTAAAGGGAACAGAGAGAACACAGCAGTTGGAGTTGGAAAAGTGCTCCTGGATCCCAAGCAGCAGGAAATAAGATTGGAAGGCACTGAGCTTCAAAATCCCATTAAGACTTCTCAATTTAACAAAGAAATTTAACCAGGCAGCGAAGAGAGATTAAGGATACTGTCTATTTACCAAACTGTCTTTCTCTCCCCATAGCCTTGAGGAAGCTGCCATGAAACTGACGGAGAAATAAAGGCATGGGGACAGACGGAGTCAGACGTGAGGGAGATTTATAAACTGCCTAGGAAGCACACACGCGGACTTGCCCTGTGCTCCCTGGCACGTCTATACCATCTTCCCCTGAACCCGCCAAGTGTCGCTGTTAGAGGCCTTGCCCCTGGCTGGAGGGCTCCTACTGCTAGAGCTCTCCAACCTTGGAGCACCTGGACCTGTGCCAGCGGGACGCGGGCTGGAAGAGCTGCGTGTGGGGTCCTGGGAGGCAAGTCCCGCCAAGTGTCGCTGTTAGAGGCCTTGCCCCTGGCTGGAGGGCTCCTACTGCTAGAGCTCTCCAACCTTGGAGCACCTGGACCTGTGCCAGCGGGACGCAGGCTGGAAGGGCTGTGTGGGGTCCTGGAAGGCAAGTCCCCGTCCACAGCACAGATGTGACTGTGGGTGGTGACAGGCAACAGGGCGCTGTCTAGAGGGTGAGATCAGGGCCGCGGAGGACAGGGGTTGGAGGACTTCCTCCAGAGAGCACCGCGCTGAGCTCTGGCCTGCGGGCGGGGCAGGGCCTGCAGCTGCACACGTGCCATTGCACACCCTGCTCTGTGCCGCCACTCTGGGCACCTACGGGGCGGCAGTGTGGTAGGGGTGGGTCCTTTCTGTTCTTTTTTACTTTCTAGGTCTTTGGACCAAAAGGAGGTGTACTTGTACCTGAAGGTGAGGCTTAGCACCTTCTAGAAACTCTGGATGTGGACCAGATCCAGAAGCTGCTTGAAATGCCAGTGGTCTCCCTTGGGGTGAAAGAGAGTATTCTGTGTGTGATGGGAGTGGCAGATGGGTATTTGGGGACCAGGAGTTCAAACCATGACGATGACATTCCTCAAAGCTCACTTGCTGTTCTTCCTGGGCCGGCCGGCCCTGCAGTGAGGACAGCTGTTGGGGGGGTGATAACCACGGGCCGGCTGGCCCAGCGTCCCCTCCAGGGGTGCCTGCACCGTCTCCCCATCTTGGGCAAACACTATCCTGTGCTGCGTCTGGCAGAGCAGCCGACAGCTGGGTCCCCGTGGAGAGCGCCCCCCAGGTGGCGCATGAGCCCAGGCCACGGCCGACCACTGGTAGTGTGCGTTTTCATCACTAAGCTGCTCCTGTTTGGAGGGGTCAAATGTTGATGTAGAAAAGCTCCTCTAATTAAAGGCTCTCCGATGGACTGTGATGTTCTGGAAGGATCTGTTTACATATTTCCTTCTCATATTTCTGCTTCTTATTCTGATGACCCTTCCACCACAACGGCTGCTTCAGAAGTCGACCGTATGCAGAAGCAGAAAGTTTAATATTTGGCTTTTTTCCCCCACAGCACATTCTTAAAATATGTAACAGATATGTCAGCCTCACACCCCATGCCGTTGCCACAGACAAGCAGAGATTAGTTTTTAAATTAAAGAAAGGTATTTGGGGTCCTGAACTGTACGAGCATGCCAGGCCTGAGCACATGCGTGCTGTCACGGTAGCTGGCAAGAGTCTCGGACGAACAGCAGAGCGAGCCCCGGATGGAGGCGCCCAAGGAGAGTCTGACGAGTCAGTGGCAGGTGAGGTCCCGGTGGAAACCCCACTGGGGAAACGTGAGACAAAACAGGTTTTTCCTTGTCCTGGGTGAAGCCAGACAGCTGCCACGTGCAGACTGCGGCCACAGGTGGTCTCACGGAGGGGACAGCTCTGCAAACCCAGGAGGGGAGGGAGTAACACCTGTGCATGGCTTCTGTGAGAAAACACAGGACGAATGAAACGCCCATAAGACCAGAGGGGAGGACGCAGGGCCACCCGCGGGCCCTGTGAGCTGTCGGCCTCACGGTCACACCATCTGCCCACGCGGAGGGGGGCGAGGCGGCGTGCCAGGCAGCAGCGGTCTCACTTGTCCCTCTCCGAAAGTTAGCAGGGGGAGGGCTGGTCTCCTTCACCGCCCCGGGTGACAGCGGTGACCGACCACCTCCCACAGGGCTTGCCCAGCCGAAACAAGTGGGCAGCGGGAGTCGGGCGGAGGTACCTCGCCCGGACACTGCAGGCTTTCGCTCCCTCCCAGCCTGGCTGAGAGTACTCAGCGCAGGGCGCCAGCCACGGGTAACCCCGAGCTGGGAAAGCCAGACGTGGCCACGCAGGGAGAGGCCCACGGCACTCAGGCGCTCTGTGGCTGTTTGACAAACAAATGAACGAAATAAATCCTCGCGCATTACTCATTTTCTTCTCCATTTAGCCTAAACTGACAAATTAGAACATCAGATTACTCTCTTTGTAAACATCACCCACTCATCCAAAGAGGTGTTAGCAGCAAGCCCGTGTAGCTGCCTGTGTGTGAAAACATCTGTGAAGAGTCGGGGCACACCTGACCTGGCGGAGTCGTCGGCATTTAATTACAAAGCCTGTCATGGACCTGAACACGATGTAAACCGATTAGAAAGAGATCCGGGTTTCATCTGACAGGCTCTTTCAAAGTGCCACATCGGACCAAGGTGGAAGCAGCGCCCGGGAGTGGAGAGTGGTGCCGTGTGGCACACAGGACGCTGTGAGCACGCGCAGCTTCAGAGCGAGCTCTGCACAAGCGGTGCCCTCCGCCGCCCCTCCTGGTGCCCGCAGCAGACGCTGGATGCTTGGGTGGCCCCCTGGACCCGATCCCAGGACTATCTGATGTCCTCTCATTCGGTCCACTCACAGAGAATCGAATCGGTAAAGGACGGGAGCAGGTCCCGCGGGGCGGATGTAGAGCTGTCCGCCAATCTGTGAGCCTTGCGTGCTCCGGTGTGGTCGAGCTGGCCGCAGGCCGCACAGCCAACACAGCTGGGTCTATGCGTGCCCCTGGGAGTAAAATGGGGTTGTTTGGGGATGTCCGGGCTGCTCACAGTAACTGCCCAGGGGACGCGGACTTCTTTCTTCACTTTCTTTTTCCGCTCAGCTGTTACTGCTTCCAGCTGACTTCACTGAGGTTTACAGTGTGTGCTGCATGTGTGCGTGTGTGGTGGGGGTTGTGTACACACTCCTGTAGAGCAACAGCACAAAATGAAGCAGACACACGTCGTGGGGTTCTGGTTCGGGGAAAACGTGGAGTGGGTGCCCTGTCCCATCACTCCCACTGAAGGCAGCTAAAGACCTGGGAAGAAAGCATGGCACAAAAACTGGAAAATCAGGAATTCAGGAAGGTAGACAGTAGTGAGCAGATTGGGGAGAACGTCAGTACTTTAGGTGCCCTCAGTGCCACCCAGACTGTGGGCTCCTGTGCCTGGCACTCGGCCTGGACCCTTAGGAGCCACCTGGGCTCAGGCAGAGGGAGTTCCAGGAGGGGCTCCGGTTTGAACTTAGTAAAAGACGAAGTGCCTAGTAAAGCTCAGACAGTGATGCAAGTGGTTTCCTTTTCCTTTTCTCTGTTCTCTCATGCAGCAGCTCCCCGTAATTCCATCTTGGCAGTACAGCGTTAGGGAAGCCCAGGGGGACCAAGACCGCACAGGAGGGAAACTTCCTTTTCTACCAAAGGGGTTGTAGACCTAAGAGAGTGGGGAGACCGTGCATTGCTTTTGTCTGTATGTCTTCCTCTTGCTTGGCTCAGTACGCAGGTGCAAGCTTAGGAACATGAGGCAGAGCAGGATGCATGGCCAAGGGAAAATCTGCCTTCACTGAGGCCTCCTGAGCCGACCGGGTGGAGCGGCACACGGCCGGGCCTGCGCCGTGGAGACACCCCTGTTTTTGCTTCTAATCAGCTTTCTGTGCTGACCCCTCCTT
>NW_006160061.1:0-44655 GCF_000334495.1 Tupaia belangeri chinensis
ATCAACCTTTGTCACAAGAAGGAAATACTATCTAGTAAATCTGCAATGAACAAATCATTTTCTTTTTTCTCCACCTATAGCAAAAATCGAACTCATTAAACATACCTTGCACTATTAATACAAATGGCAAGATTTCACCTGTAATAAATGACCTATACAAACTAATATACGGTGATTTAAAGACATTTAGCAAACCTGATGGAAGTCAACAAGGTAAAATATATTCCTCAAAGGAGCAACATTATACCAGTAAACTTAATTTGTGCTATTTTGTTTACTAACTTTTTTTTAATTTTAACATTGATTATACTAAATATTTCTCAGGGACTGGTCCCCTGGCCTAATGGTTAAGGGAACTGGATCCCACATGGCCTACTATGGTTTGAATCCCATCCTGGTGTCTTGACAAACATATAGAATACATGTGCCTACGTATACCAAACCCTAAGAGGATAGGAAAAAGGAGAAAGAATCTCATGACCTTGGACCAGTGGGAAGGAAGCTTTCTCCCTCTTCTCTCTCTGTTTGACTCTATCTCTCATTTCCCCTGAGTACACATACTCTTAGCATTAAAAAAAGAAAAAAAAAAAAAAAACTATGGGATCAGCAGTTGGCATAATGGCTATGTCGCTGAACTCCCATGTAGCTGACCGCAGTTCGAGTCCTGGACCTGGTGGCTTAAACTCACACCAGGCATGTGTGTGTGTGTGTATGCCCAAGATCCAAAGAGGAGAATGGAGGAGAAGGGATTGTGGCGTGGCCATCCTCTCTGGGAGGTGATTTCTCGCTTTCTATCTCTCTGTCTCTCTCTGTCTTTCTGGCAAGGGCATGCGCCCTATAGCAAAAATCTCTCCAAAAAAAAAAAAAAAGAACTGCATAGAATTTGTAAAATACATGGTCAAGAAAAGTAAAAAAAAAAGTCCCTCATTGTCCCACAACATGGTTTATACTTGTTAACACCTTGACACATATTTATATTTCCTTCTACTTTTAAAAATGTGATCATATTCTGTTTAAACATTTTGCATATTATTATTTGTATTCGACATTAAATAATAAAAATTTCCTGTGGTACTTTATTTATAAGCAGATTTATTTTTCTAAATTCTTGTGAAAGTTTACTCCATATGGAGAGATCATAATTCATTAAACCTTTTATTACTGTCTCCAGTTTTCAATGCTGGTAGATAAATCATTCATTATCATCTATGGGTGTTTAAAAAGATAAATTACTTGATGTCAATGTCTAGAAACATTTATAAGTTCTTGCTTTATTATTTCAAATTACTTTTTATAACATCTGTATCAATTTAAACTTTCACCAGAAACTTCTGAAAATGCTTAACAATGCCTTTACAAACACTGAATATTATAGTTTTTAACATTTGCTTATTTAATAAATGAAAATGGTATTTTATTTTCCATTCCTTTACTCAAAAACAATGCTATGAATATTTTGAGATAAATTTTCGTGTTTCTATTTCTTTTGTGAATCACCAGTTTATATTCAGATCCTGTTATTACTTTTCTATGGGAAATTTATGTTTCAGTTTTTAAGATTTCCAGTCTCAAAAATTAGATATAAACCAATGGGAACCTTGTGCAGAAAAGTTGTGCCAAGGCAATTAATGAGTCTGGTAAATCTATAAAAGCTTGCAAACCAAAACTCCCCTAAAGGTTTCCAGTACATGAATAAGCACTGTTAAAATTAATGAGATTTTGTAGTTTGTATACTCCACTGCATTTATAAATTCCTTCACTAAACACACAAAACAATAGGCACATAATCTCAGGTCTAGAAATCTTGCTCCTTTTCATTGTTTCTCTAATCAATTCCTAGTGTAGGTTTTATTATTCATTCCATTCTAGCTATTAAAACTTTAGGACTGTTATTTGGCCTCTCTTAGGAATATTTATTACTTCAAATGGTAGTTAAAATGTACTAAAATAGAATAGATTTTAGAGACCATCTTGGGAAACACCATTCACATTAGTAATTTTCGCTTCCAGTATACAGTGAAGAAGAAAAAACATCTTAGAAATCTACTATGCCTTGGAGGGTATTACTTGATGTATTTTGCAGTGCGGTTTCTGTTAAGTGTTTATCTGATTAGTATTCCTGACCCATACTTGCCAAAGGCCTTAATTACTGTCCAGTAATACAATGTTTAATAAAATTTGCCTTTTGGTTGACTGCACAATTTGGTTTACTTGGGACAGACCCAGGTTATAACAAGTGCATATGTTGCATCCAGTTTATAATTTATCAAAGAGAAAAAGTCCAGGTTTGGGCAATAAATTATTGGATTGTTATAAATACTATGAAGTGCTAGGTTATTTTTTTTTCTATATATAATTCATCTTCTATTATTGGTCTCTGAAACCAGAGTCCTGCACTTACATCTCTGGCTCTCTATTTACTAAGTCTCTGACCACGGACCATTACTTAAACCGAATTTATCACAATTTTCTTATCTATAAAATGTGGAAAATAATATGTTGTGTGTTAGATTATATTTTTGTTTCCAAATATTTTCACCCCCTCCTTGTGAAATGGTAGTACTTCTCTTCCCCATTGTAGATATGACTGATCTGATAATGTGTGGTTTTCTTCCACATGGAAGGATTAGAAGTCGCCATCTTATTAAGACAAGTTCAGCTATTTGAATTCTTTTGATCAAAGCAATGTGCACAAAAGTGATGTCTTACTTATGCACAGATGTTTGGTGTTTTATTTTATGTTTGTTTATGATAAAGAGAGAAAGTCAGAAAGAGATTTTTTTTAGAGATTTTTGCTATAGGGTATGTGCATTTGCCAGAGAGATAGAGAAAGAATGTGAGAAAGCATCCCCCAGAGAAGATGACCACACTGAAATCCCTTCTTGATTCCCTTTCAGGACCTTGGGCATGCAAGCCACACACACGCCCGGTGTGAGTCCAGAATTCAAGCCGTGGTTGATTGTGTGGGAGTCCAGCAGCGTAACCATTACTCCATCTGCTGGTACCTGTATTATTATCTTTAAAAAGTTATGAATCAAAAAAAATTATGGATAGACACAATAATCAAGAAGAGAGTCTCAGGACTTGGCTATTGTATCATTAATTCAGATAGTGTTGGATGGTCCTGGTTGGGAGGGCCTGGAGAACTATAGCTGCTTGAGACCTTGCTGAATGTGCACCTTGCTCTGTCTCTGTCTCTGACAAGCACATGCACCCTATGGAAAAAAAACCTTAAAAAAAATTTAAGGACCCAGAGATCATTTGTTTGTTTGGGATATATCTATCCACCTTTTCTGTATTAAAAGAACAACTATAAATTTTTAAAAAACACTTTTAAATATTAAAAAATAAATAAACTTGATATGTATTAACATAAATATAGTGTCTTAATGCAAAATAACTGTATTTTCCAGGAACTAGTGAGAAGAATGACATTTCTGGACATTAAGAAAATCTCTGTAATATCTGGTTTAATAGAAGCCAGCTGGATTCTTATATCTGTTTTTAATTCAATCTGTTGCAATATGCTGTTTTGGTTATATTGTTTGCTTCCCACATATATTCAGTTGGGAAATGAAACAGTACTGTTATAGCCTTTTCAGATAATTGAGGATAATCTGTTTTGATCCTGCACCAAAACTAGGCAAAGCAGTATTTTTTTGAAATATTACTTGCAATGTGGAATCCAAAACCATTACAATGAATATTTCATACTCTACCAGGCTAAATCTATAGGTTTACCTTGAATGGATTTATAAATTTATGCATGATTTTACAACATCACGTATTGATCATTTGAAAAATATTAGTCCTTTAAGCTATAGAGATTTTGCAAATATTGACTCATTTCTTATGTAGTATTAAAAATGTCTGTTTAGGGGCCAGTAAGTAGAGTGGCAGTTAAAAGGTGCTGGACTCCCACATGAATGCCCATGGTTCAAATGCCAGGCATGGGCATTTGAATACCATGCCAGGTACAGGTGCATGTGTTCCCAAAATCCCAGGAGGAAAACAGAGGAGAGATGGAGGGTAGTCCTCCTGGGGGTGATTTCTCCCTCTCTTTCTCTCTCTCTCAGGTGAGTGCACAGGCCCTCTGGCAAAAATCTTTAAAAATACCTGCTTATATTACAGTATTTCCTAGAAAAATACTTAAATACTTGTATGCTGTCAAGTTCACAGTGAAAAAGATGAGTTTTTTTAAAATTACCATTTCACTTGAAATTCAAGTTTTATCTTTGGGTATAAATAACATGCCTTGTTTTCCTTGAGGAGAAAAACTCTATGCTTTTTTAGGGAAAATATCTGCCAAATGCTCATGTTTGAACACCCATAGTTCCTCTATCAATCATTCTTTTGGTTAAAAGTTGTGTTAAATGAAGAAAATAGCAAGTTTGGCTTGCAACTCAAACAACTGCACAAGTGCTTTTACTCTAAAGAGCCATTGCACTTCAGTATGAAGCCAAAGTGCACTTGCCATTTCATTATAAACGATGTATACTCATGATTTCATTCTGAAAAAGGCATCAGCACTTTTATCCATTATTTCTTTTTCTTATTTTTTATTCCAATTTATTTTATACATTCAATCACATATGTCACTTAGCTTGCAAAGTGAATATTCCAACATGTATACATTTCTCACCAATCCAGTTGAGAATACTATACAGATTATCTTCAACAGATAATAATCCATTTCTTTGTCCCATAAATGCCTCGCCTCTCTATTTTTCTCCTTAATGTCCTTCCTCATACTCCTTCTTCACCCACCCTCTTCCCTCACTGTATCTGGTATGTGTAACCATTTTCTGTCTCTATATCCTCTAATCATTCAGTTTCGGCTATAGAGTTACCCATTATTTCTTGTCTCCACTGACACAAAACGAAATGAAAAAGACAAAGACTATCTTAGTGTTATTATGAAAGAATGTAATCTGGTGTGCTCTCTGAAAGGGGTTATCCCTGGATTAACAGGGATCCCCAGACCATACACTAACAAAGAAAATGTTCCAGTCTTGCAGTTGTGAGAATGTTTACATACTCTTACCTCGAGGTAGGTAGGAAAATGTTATGCTTTGTTTTGTTCTTCTAGAAGAAATTTCTCCAGTGTCATTTAATTCTTTGTGTTCCTGAGAACCAGCAAACGATTTTCAAAAAAACAACTGGTAGCACACCACTGATTCTTCATTCAGCTTTATCTACATGCTGAAGGCACAGCCCACCTCCCGCTTCTGTAAGGTTTCTCAAGGGTAGACAGATGGGAAGCGTCAGTATGCTACTACTTATGACCAGACAGCAATGTCCTATGGGTCTCTCAAAGCATTTTGTAATCTTTTAGGTGACACATTGTAAATCAGAAAGCTTTAAACAAGGAAATGTAGATAAACTGCTAACAGTAAGAGCTGCAGCTCTAGATTGCTAGTTTTTGAACCAAGATTCGGATACATGGTAACAAAAGAGAAAAAGTTGCCATCATTCTCAGTGTCTTTGATTATAAACAACAGAGTACATGCTAACCTCTATTTTCCATCCAAGACATGAGAAGCAGCCTCATACAGAATTCTTATGTTCAAAGGAGTAACTATGAATACGTGGAAAGAAAGTAGAGTTGATTCCATTATTTGCAGTAGTTACATTCTGTGAAGTCCTTGTAAAGACCAAGGTAGCAAATAGTGAATGATTGCTCCTTTCAGGTTCCTGAAAGATTCTGGGTACCCAAAAATTCCGTTTTAATCATCTAAGTGTGCTTGTTAAAGTTCTTGTAAAGTAAGTCAGTCAGTCATACTAGCACTGAAAACTGTTCTTACGCACGCCTTTTTCCTGTATAATACTTTGTAGGTGTTTTTAAAACCCATTCCATAAGGCCAGCAAGTGGCATGTTGGTTAAGGTGCTGGAATTCCATGTGGTTAACTGTGGCTCAAGTCCTAGACCTGGCAGCTTGAAAATCACACCAGATGTGTAGGTGTGCATGCCCAAAATCCCAGGAGAAGAATCGAGAAGTGATGCAGGATGGCCATCTTCCCAATGGGTGATTTCTCACTTTCTCTCTCACTGTGTCTCTATGTCTCACCAGTAAGTGCACACACCCTATGGCAAAAACCTCAATAACAACAAAATTCTTCCACAGCCTCCTATATGCAGAATCTGCCTTACTTATAAGTTTAACATTTTCACACTGTATGACTCTTTGAAATGCACAGGCCACACAGCACAGGCCACACAGCATGCCTCTATATTTCTTTAGCTGTGGCCTCACCACATTATTGTCTGCTGTGCTTTTTCTTAGTCCTTACCTCATGAATCCACAAATTTAACCACTTCACCATATTTTCTACATAGAAACATCAGGTACCACAGAGTTAATTTAGCACTTTCCACAGCATCTTCATGTATAAATCAGCAAATTCTTTTTCCTTTTTCTGGATATGCCATATTATTAACTCACAGCTAAAAATAATATAACTCATGCTGAATGAAACTTGTCTAACACGGATATCTTCTCTTTCTCAGGCATATCATAACCTTCTCTGTGCATCAAAGCACTGAGCTTGGGGCCATTCTAAACAGTGAAATTACCATAAAAAGCATAAAATGTGAAGAAACTCAGCACTAAATAGACTGCAAAAAGAACACTTGTTTACACTATGAAGCTAAAACAAAAAGGCACAGAATCGTCCTGTTTGCCCTCAGCTGTAACATGTGCATTGGATGACTCAAACTTTTAGCTGTTCTGTACGCACCCATGAATCACAGCAAAAGCACCATGGGTAATACTTTGGATTTGTGAATGTGCTTCATAGTGAGTGGGTGAATCACAAACAAAATCCACAAATAATGAGTATTGACCCTGCTAATATAGACTTTAAAGTTCAGAGATATTTTAAATGATAAAAACAAAATCTGATGACTTCTGTCTAAAACATTACTGATTTTCTTTTGTGCTTTGTCTTCCAGATTTAAGAATTTTGGTTCTCTTGTGAGTTATTAATACGTTTGCAACTTGTTCAAGTTTTTTTTTAATTGAAACAAACTTTTCTCCCTTCCTGGCCCCTTAGCAATTGGAAAATATTTGTGAGCATTCTCATTTTGTGACAAAATGGTTATTTGCATAAATTCAGCAATATAATAGTATATGTTGCTTGCATCAGAAATTGAATTCTTATGGGGCTTTTTGCAAATAACAGACTAAATTGAGATTAGCCTATTTTTTTTTGCAAATAAATTAGTTTATACCTCTCTTTAGTAAAAGGGGAAATGGAGAGAGAAAAAAAAACATTTCAGGAGAAAATTACAGTGCACTTGTCACTAGATTCTAGCTTTGTCCACATTTTGTGTTTGAGATATTTTGTGAATTAATAATATGTGCAAATAAGTATAATACAGAAGGGAGGGAGGGAAAAGTAGAAGGGAAAAAAACAAGAAAAAGTATGCTTAATTGCCAAAAAAATGAAAAGTTATTTGCTGATGATAAGGTATATAGTAATATCTTTGTCTTGACTGACATGCATGGTATTGGTGGTGGAAAAAGAAATGTTGTACACTGTAAAGACAAGATTAAATGTAAATAAATAAATTTTTAAAAATATGTAATCCAGAACAGAAAGATAAATTGCAAGTGTATTTTTTTCTATGTGTAATAAAGTGTTGATCCTAATTGCTCAACATTTAAGGCATGTGATCCTACATTAGGATTAAGGATATTAAAGTAGTTCATTATACAGAGCATAACATAAAGACAAGAAATTCTGGACAATTTTAACTGTGCCCTCTTTATTCAAATGGCATCAATCCCCAATGTAGGTCTGATGAAAAAAATAGATGACAGTTGTTATGTGAGTTTTTAGTGTTGATTGAAATACTGTCACAGAAATTAGGATGCTCATATTAATAAAGAAAATGTGCAAGCTTATGACAAAAGTCATAAATCAAAAAACATTTCTGAGGTTTTCAATTTTATTTTGAAAATTCATTTTTAGAAAATTAGCATTGCATTGACTTTGATTGATTCCAACAGTTTTAGAAAAGGCAACCAAATATAGACGCATGAGTTAGAGAATAACCTCCTCATTATCCATTGTAAATCATCCACAAGAATTTTATGATCTCTTTATATTTAATATCTATATGCTCCAACTTTTCTTTTAATCACAAGTGTGAATCAATGTTTATCACAATTTAAAAATGGTGAATGTTGTGGGATCTTTTGGGTAAATTTTTAACTTTATTTTTTCTTCCTTTTCTAATTTCCCCTGTATTCATCATTATAAAACAACAAAAAACTAGCAGATGGTTACATCACTGGACTCCCACATGGCCGACACTGGTTTGAGGCCCGAAGTTGGTGGCTTGAAATTCATATCAGGTATGTGTGTGTGCATGCTCGAAATCCTGAGAGAAGAATGGAGAAGAGATTGTGGCATAGCCATTGCCCCTGGGGGATGATTTCTTGCTTTCTGTCTCTGTCTTTCTCTGTCTCTCCAATGAAAGCATGAGTCTTATAGACAAAAAAATCTCTTACTACAAAAGAAAAGACACCAACCCTACATTATTTTATCCATATTATTTTCTTCTATGTCTTCTTTCTTTCTTTCTTTCTTTCTTTCTTTTTCTTTTTGTTTTTTTTGGTAGAGGTTTTTGCTATAGGGCATGTGTGCTCTTCAGAAAGACAAAGAGAGACATTCTCCTCTTGGGATCTTGGGCATGTACCCGGCATGAGTTTAAACCACCGGGTCTAGGACTTGAACCATAGTCGACTACATGGGAGTCCGGGACATAGCCATTATGCCATCTGCTGGTCCCCTATGTCTGCTTTTGATGCTAATGCAGATTCAAAACTTTTTGAGTCAACTATTTTAAATGATATTTATAATACCCAGTATCATATATTGATATTCATATTAATAATATGAGAAGCTATATAATTTTAGAAATAAATAAGAGTCCAGACCAGGTAGCTTGAAACTTACAATGGGAATGTGTGTGTGGATGCCCCAAATCGCGAGACTATAGCAGAGGAATTGGCCCTCCCCCCAGTGGGTGATTTCTCACTTTCTGTCTTTGTCTTTCTCTGTGCTTTCTCTGTGTGAACTCATACACTCTATAGCAAAAAATTCTCAAAAAAAAATTTTTTTTAAAAAAGCAGCAGCAGCAGCATATACAATTGTGGAAGAACAAGAAGAATCTATCATTTATAAAAATGCATGGATTTATAATTTTTGATGTGCCCTTTTAATAACTCTGATTTAATGAGAAAATAAATGTCTGGGGTTGATGAGGTATGAAAAATCAGGCACAAAAGCTGGTGAATGAATATTACCTTTGCTTGTTGCTTACAAGCAACAGTATGCTCCCCAAGACAATTTAATCTTTGGTACCAGGCTCTTAAAGAGATCAAAGGTGGTTTGATTTTTTTTTTTCCTTAAGAGAGGGATTTTTGCTACAGGGTGCAGGCACTCATTGGAGAGACAGAGAGACAGAAAGTGAGAAATCATCCCCCAGGGGAGCTGGCCACACAGTAATCCCTTCTCCTCCATTATCCTTTCAGAATTTGGACACACACCTGGTATGAGTTTCGAGCTGCCAGGGACTCGATCTGCAATAAGCCATGTGGGATTCCAGTGACTTAACCATTACACCATCTGCTGCTCTCAATTGTTTATCTTCTTAGCCCCTGGCATTCCTCCCATTGATCTTGGGCAAAGCCCCCAGAAGAACTATACCTTGCCATTAATTCTATCATAGTTTGCTGATGCAGTTTCCATTACTGCTTTGTAACTTCTAACATATTAACAAAGTTGTTTCTCTATGTATTTTCTCTCTTTGCCAATAAGTATGAGGAGAAAATCCACCTTAAGAGGTCACTTCTGTGGTGGCTTCTCCCTCTCACTCCTGACTCAACACTCTGCTTATTTTTATTTGTTTGTCATTTTCTGGAGAGAGAGAGAGACAGAAAGTGAAAAATCACCCCCCGGGAAATGACCACACTGCAATCCCTTCTCCATTCTCCTCTCAGGATTTTGGGCAAACACACACACACACACACTCACACACACACTCACATGAGTTTTAAATCGTTTGGTCCAGCTAAGACTCGAACTGCAATTGACTATGTGGGAGTCCAGTGGCGTAACCATTATTCTATCCGCTGGTCACTTCCTGATTCAACACTTTGTTTCTCCAGTACTTTCTTCCCAGCATTTCAGGTGACTTTCTGCTGGCCGAAGAGCCACAAAACATGAGGTTAATTTGGTACTACAGAAACAATGTGAAAGACCACCTTTCCATTTCTTCTTTATCTTGTCCATTTTAAGACCAAATAAAGAACTGCTTCATGATAGGCTCAATAAATAGGGAATTACAAATCCCCCACTGAAGCTAAATTGTAAACCTCCTTAAATTTAAATCTAATGTCACATTTCAAGCCTCCATAAGAGCATCCCTCATTTCTCTCCATAAGGAAATGATCAAAACCCTGAGTTCTGGGTCATATTGTATGTACTTTTAAAATATTCATAGTAATTAGCATATTGGTCAATGATTCATTAATTGTTTATTCAATATCAAATATGTCTTGAACTGTACTAGTCACTTAGGAAAGAAAAGGAATGATACCACATACACATCAATGGCCAATCTCCAGTAATTTATATGTATGAAAAGAAGAAATTAACCATTTTCATGAAACAGCCTTCCTTTTCAAATGCATATGTGTTAGTCTTTCTCTATGCCCTATAGTTTATCCTAGTACCTAACTTGTTGATATTCATGCTAATCTTATAGTTTGCTAACTAATCTAATTTCAAAATAAATTCCGAAATCTGGTTGTATGTGTTCTTCCTCTTAAAGATTATTCTAGCTAAGTTACATCTTTTGAATTTTCATATAAATATTAAAATTATCTTATTATATACCAAAAGGAAATAAATGTTTGGATATACATCAGAATAGTAGTAAATTTATGGAATACTAGTATTCTCCATTTATTTAACTGGCCCTTGAATTTCTAGGCTAGGGGTCCCTAACACCTGGACAAGTGACTGGTGCCGATCTGCCAGGCCCACAGTGAGAGGTGGGTAGCAGAGGAGTGAGTGCAGCTTCACCTGTGTTTGCAGCCAGTCCCCATTGTTCACATTGCCATTGGGCTCTACCTCTTGTGGGATCAGCAGCAGCACTGGTTTTTCATGGGAGTGGGAACACTGCTTTGTGTGATTGTTTCACTGTGTATAGCAATGTGGTCTTGGTGGAAGTGGGGTGAATGGGGAATGTGCTGCACCTGGGTCATCCTTGCCAAACCCTCCCACCCTTATGAATGGATTGTCTTACAAGGCTGGTCCCTGATGTTGAGAAGGTTGGTGACTGGGGACTGCTACTGTAGGTAATGTTTCAAGGATTTCAGTTCAGCAGATTTGCACATCTATTAAATGTACTCCTGAGTATTTCATAATTTTATGTTATTGTAAATGGTATTTTTAAAGTTGCATTTTCTAATTGTTTGTTCCTAGCCTATCTACAACAGTACGGTTGATTTTTATATATTGACCTTGTACATATCTACAGTTTACCATGCTGGAATTTTTCTATATTTTAGGCAGTCATGTGATTGAATTTGGAATTATTTCCCTTTAAGTTGAAGAACTTTCTTTAGTATTTCTTGCAATGAGGATTGCTATATACACATTCAGTTTTGTCTAAAGAGTATTTATATTGTCTAAGTTTTTGATACTATGTTTTTTCTGAGTATTGACTTTTTTTTTTTGGCCCTTTAAATATATCATTCCATTGTTTTCCTGCTTCAGTAGAAAAATATCAGCTGTCATTTTTTTTTCCCAGAGGTTTTCACTATAGTGCATGTGTGCTCGTCAGAAAGACAGAGAGAGATAGAGAGACAGAAAGCAAGAAATCACCCCCCGAGGGGATGGCCATGCTGCAATCCATTCTCCTCTATTCTCCTCTCGGGATCTTGGGCATGCACCTGTCGTGAGTTTAAGCCCTTGGGTCTAGGACTCAAACCGCAATTGACTACATGGCAATCCAAAGACATAGCCATTATGCCAACTGCTTTTCCCATCAGCCATTATTTTTATGGTTGTTCTTGTGAAGGTAATATATCTTTTTTCATTGGCTATTTTAAAAAATGCAGTCATCACTCTGAATTCACACTTGACACTGCTCCACAGAAGAGAGAAAAAGAAGTATATACAGAGAAATAAATATCAATGACTTCAGAACACCTCGAAAGAGCTCTTCTTTATTTGAAACATACTTTCTAGAATTATTTATTTAATTTTGTTATTATTATTTTTTAATTTGCTCTAAAGCACATGTACTCACCAGAGACAGAAAGAGGGAAAGTGAGAAAGGTGGCCACCGTGTGCTCATGATATAGGGATCAGTCAAAGCTAAGGGTGAATCTCCGCATGAGAACCCTGTTTGGGATAACTTCTCTCTCTCCGATACATGAAAGAAAGAAGTAAAACTTAACTTTAAAGAGGCAAGATACTTTTTTATATGCTCCATAAAAGAGAAAAATGAACATAAAATTTGCCTAACCATAAGAAAATTAAGAGATAAGAGGCATCCTTTTTTATGAGACCAGTTGGCCATATGGGAGTCCAGTGCCTCAAACACCACACCACCTGCTGGCCCCTATTTGAAACAGTTTAAACTCCAATTTAATTTTTCTCTTTGCTTCTACAACTCTGATGTCCTTCAAAACTACATTTTTGTAATTTTATAATTACATTTTTACAATTTTTCTGTAATCATAGTTTCCCATACTTTTTTCAAGGGAGGAATGACATGCTGCAATCAACATCATTCTTCCTAATAAAGGAAATTTATCTGAAAGTTTGTCTTCTTTTTTAAACATGGAAATATGTTATCTAAACTTGTGTTTACAGTTATTAAAGTTAGGTCTTACTGACTTTCAAATACTTTAGTTATATTGAAATTATTCAAAGACATGGTTAATGATATTAAATGTCTACCAAACTGGTAGAATGATTAAATTAGTTAGACAATAAATTAACTTAGTTAGACAATAAATATATCAACAATAGAATATTTACCTTTTTTTCAGATATTTGCAAATATGTGATAGTGACTAGACATTTTTCCTATTGTTACTTATAATTAATTATATCACTTTCAAGAGGCAGATTATTTTGTTCACATATATCTTAATGACATCAAATACAAAAAAATTTCATAAAAAGGGTGCTTCTTATTTTTTAATTCTCTTACACGTAGACAAATTTTATATTAATTTCTCTTTTATAGTGTATATTAAAAAGTATCTTGTCTTTTTTTAAGTTTATTTGTACTTCTTTCTTTCATATATAAGAGAGATAATTAATTCCCAACAGAGTTCCCTTGCTGAGATCGCCCTCTGCTTTGACTAGCCCCAGATCATGGGCACATAGTGGCCAGCAAGTTCAGTGGAGTCTCTAAATGTGAATGCAGAACCTTTCCATGTGGGTAAGCCTTGCAGAATACTGCATTACCACTACACCACTATCTACATCTCAAATTGTATCTTCCTTTTGAAATTAATTTCTCATTTCATAATCAGCAATTACAAGAATATAATTTTGTCCCAGCAACTGTGGTACAAACAGTGGCATACCAGACTGGAGCTGAAGGTGTTTAGAAGTACAAAACTAGTACCAGAAATGGAAAAATAGAAGGAAAATTTAGGAAAATTTAATGAACTTAGAAAAGAAATAGAATAAAATAAAAAATCCATATCAGAAATGAAGATTAAAAAAAGAATCCCAAGATAAAATAGCTTCAAATAAAAATGTAATAAAAGCCATTGTATGAATGAAACAAAATCATCAGAAGAGTGAAAACTATGACTATAAAGAAGTTAAAACAATGCAAAAGTTTTTGCATTGGAAGACAGACAAAGGAAGTCCAAGATATATATAACTGGACTCTAAAAGAAACAATAAAAACAATGAAAGAAAACTGACATTTCAATATTTAACAACTATAATTTTTAAAATTTTATAAATAAAAGAAAAGGTGATTCCACACACTAGAACAGCACAATGACTAAGAAAAATAAACTGTGGGACATAACTAGCAAAGCTCTTAAAGTATAAAGACAAAATCTTCAGAATCTTCATTCAAATAGATTAAATGTATTAAAAAACAGAGAGAATTAGAATTTCATCAGACTTCTCACAAACAACACACAAATAAAACTATACTATACATTTGAATTTTCCAGAAGTTCAAGAAAAAAGTGTGAGGCAAACATTATATTCAATAAAACCTCCTTCAAGTATAAAGGCTATAAGAAGACAGACTGAAATGTGCAATGACTCATGAATATCATACACATCTTCCTTCTCTATCTAATGAGTATAAAAGAAGATGAGCTCCTTCCAACAAAAACAAAATGCAAAAAGTTTTGCAAAAGGATTGATTAATGGTCATTTTATGTGTTTATTTTTAGAATTAAGACTGAGGGACCAGCAGGTGATGTGGTGATTAAGGTGTTGGTCTCCCACATGGCTGGCAACATTCTGAGTTCCATATTAGTGCTTGAAACTCACACCAGGCAAGTGTGCGTGCATGCCCAAAATCATGAGAGGAGAATGGAGGAGAAAGGATAGTGGTGTGGCCATCCACCCAAGGGGTGATTTTCTTGCTTGTTGTCTCTCTGTCTCTCCAGTGAGTGCACATGCCTTACACAAAAAAATATCTATCAAAAAGAGAGGGAGAAACTAAAACAGAGGTAGGATCAGGACAGAAAAACAATATGCAAGAAATTATAATTTCTGACAAAGTATTGAGGAGTACAACTCCTGGACAAAATCTCATGCAGGATCTTTCAGACCTGACCATAGGCAGTCACAAAGACTTAACTTGGAAGGTCACGTGGGGCAAAAGATACCATCCTTATCCCGGAGTCAGTGCACAGCATGTACATTGCAATTTCTGAAGAGAATTGCAGTCAAGGATCCAGACCCTTTTTAATTAAACTATTTTGACATAAAATGGCTGTTGTATTCCCACACTTAGATTTCTATGGATAAGGTGAAATCGTACATGTTGGGCTGTTTACCTGAGCTCGTTACTAAGTTATTGCCAATCACACTAGCCACAGTTAAATCACAGAGGAAGCCCACCTCTAGTGCTCTCTGTGCAGCCTACATCCACCCGTAACTGATCCAACTGTTTCTCTAACTCATTCTTTCATTTTCATTTTTCTATGTCATTTCCCCTTTTCCAGAACTTAAATACTGAGTCAATAACTCCATGCTAGCTAGTGTTGTCCGAAAGTCCAGGGAGAACTGCCTGATTTAAATGTTAATATTTGCTTTATTAAAATTCTACTCTCTTGGGACCAGCAGTTGGTGTAATGGCTATGTTGCTGGACTCCCACGTAGTCAACTGTAGTTCAAGTCCCTGACCCAGTGGCTTAAAATCATGCCAAGCATGTGCGCATGCATGCCCACGATCCCAAGAGGAGAATTGAGGAGAAGGAATTGTGGCATGGCCATTCTCCCTGGGGGGTGATTTCTCACTTTCTGTTTCTCTCTCTCTGTCTTTCTGGTGAGCCCACACATCCTATAGCAAAATCCTCTCCAAAAAAAAAAAATCTACTCTCTTCAATTGACTGGTTTATTTTTTCTTTTAACACCTCAACTCCTACTTGTGACTGGCACTGCTCTTATAGAATATCCTACATGAAAGACCAAAAAAAAAAAAAAAAAAGAAACAAAGAGAGAGAGAGATAAAGAGCGTATGTTAAAGTAAACAGAATAAAATGTAACAGTATATCTTGTTTATGGCTATATAGGTTTCTTTTTCATTTTTTAAAAAATTGTGTAAATTTGAAAATATTTCCCAATAAAAAATTCAAAACACATATAAGCTGAGAATAGAAATTATTTGCAAAAGTGTATCTGCTTGAAAGAATAATAAAATGTACTTGTTCATAACATTTGATATCTTTGTCAATCGCCATATAATGTAATTTGATCCCCCCCTTACATAATACAATTTCACATTGGCTGGATTTCTCTGTGTTCCTCTAAATCTACTTTTCAGCTGTCTACCTGCCATGTTTCCCGGAAGCTGACCTTTAGTGATTGCAACAATTGACTCCCTTTTCCTAAATCCTAGTCCATGAGGAATGCAAGCAGGATCAGCATGCATAAGATCAGTTAAATAAGCTTTCATTATTCCAGGCTCATTCCTCTAGAGAAGTCGACTATTTCTTTTATTATTACCATTGCCTCAAAGGCATGTGTGACCCTAAATGAGATACAATGATACAGAAAGGAGGAGGAACAAAGCACAGTACCTAAGGAGCATGGTCATGCAATAGTCCCTTTTCCTCCATTTCTCCATGTTGGAAATTGGGGCATGCATGTGCACACCACTCCATGTCTATTTAAAGCCACTGGAGTAGGATTCCACCTGTAGTTGGCCACATAGTATCCATCTCCCTTAACCATGAGGGCCAGTGTGTATTTGTTTTGAGTGACCTGTTTGTACAGATATACCTGCACTTAAAACTACTCACCTTCCTGGTACCTGCAAAACCACTCCATCTTCTTACTCAGGAAGTATAATAGCAATCTTGTTCTTCTGAATCTATTCTCTGTCTTATTCAGGTCAGACTGCTATAGCAAAATGCTACAGACTGTGTGTTTTAAACAACAGATGTGTATTTCTAGATGGTCTGGAGGCTGGCCAATCTAAGATCAAGGAACTAGCAGACTTAGTTCCCAATGAAGGCCCTCTTCATGGCTTACATTTACTCATGGATGTGGGGCAGGAAAAAAAGCTTTGGTCTCTCTTCTTTATAAAGATGCTAATCCCTTCTTAGAGTCCTTACCCTATGATGTCATCTAAAATGAATTACCTCCCAAAAGCCCCATCTCCAAATACCAGCGCAATGGGGGATTGAAGGTTTTAGCATTTTAATTTCGGTGAACATGAATACATTGTCCCTAATGGTTCCCCCAATTTTACTTTTTCTTTATGGTTTCTTTTAACTGTGTACACACCTTTATAAGTATTTACTCTATTAAACATTTCTCAGTTGCTCTTTTTTAGTATATTACTATCTTCTTGAAGGAATCTTGCCTGGTACATATGCTAATGGAAATTAAAGGGAGTTATGGAAAATTTAATATATTCAGATAGTGGAAATGCTTTGATAACTGTATATTACAAAAATGCAATTATTGGTAGAAGCACTTTGTTAGTATGAAGAATCATTCTGAAATAATTACAGTGGATGATTGACAGATGAAAATGAATGAAACTAATTTGATTGTGTTAAGATAGTATCACACATTTTCTCAAAAGATTTCTATATAGAGTAGCTTAACATGATGGTGCATATACAACTTGGTGGAATTGTTTGTGGAAGGAGACAGAGCAATGCCTTAAAAACAAAAATGAAGTCTTTATAGTGTAAATTATTATCATGTGAATTTTATCATTCTCTTTGCAGCCATCACCAATACCATTATGATAATCCATGGGAAAGGAAGATCAAAAATAGGTAAAAGAAACTTAAATTTAAAAAAAAAGATATATAGTTCTTCTTCATCTTTTGTACATTGTTCTCAAAATATTCTGTTCTAAAAGCAAAGTTACCTGTATTCTACCACTGGATACTAATATTAGCAGATGAAGCAAAAAGGGAAAAACATTTTCTCTCATTTCGTTTATTAACTCCATTTTGAGCTGCTGAGGCTTAAAAGCTTAGAGTCATCCTTGATTCCTATCTTTGTCTCAAAACTCAAATTCTATCAGCAAAAACTGTAAGTTGCTATGCAAAATAAAGCCTCCGACCACTTATCACCTCCTCCACTCTTCCATCATTGTCTGAACTGCACTTTTCTCTTGCCTTCTAATTTGGATTAGTGCTCATATGTGCCCCCCACCCCCAAAGTTTACCCTTTACATGGTGGCCAAAGTAATTCCTTTGCAAGTATGCCAAAGTATGTCACATTTCTCAAAATCCTACAATGGTTCCTCTTTTTACTCAAAGTAAAAACCAAAGTCTACAATTGTTTAGCAGTCCTTAAAGAATCTCATTCTCATTACCCCTCCAAACTTATTGCCTATTAATTTCCAATATCTCTCTCCTCCAGTCAGTGTGCCCTTACTGCTCCTCAAACACAAAAGGAATAATGTCACCTCTGGGCCTATCCAATACTTCTTTCTGCCTAGGATGCTCAATCCCAAATATCTATATATTAACATTTTTTTAATATGTTCAAACATTAGTGTTTCAATGAGGCCTACCCAATCTGCCTACTTAATGTTATAAAATGTCCCTCAGCCCATGACTTCCTAATCCCATGTCTTCTCTCCTTTTCCCTTGTTCTATAAGAGTTACTTTATAATATTTTGTGTATATTACATTTATGTCATATTAATGTCTAATTATTACATTAATTTCCTTTAATCATTACAATTTTTGTCTATGGCTGTATTAGTGTGCTTTGGCTGCTATAATAAAATGCCAAACTTAGGTGGCTTAAACAACAGAGATTTATTTTCCCATCATTCTGGAAGCTGAAAGCATTAGATCAGGATGGCATCCTGGCTGAGTTCTGGTTGGAGGTCTTTCTGGCTTGCAGAGGGTACCCTTCTCCATATGTCTTCATATTGCAGAAAGAGTTAGAGTTGTCTTACAAAGAATTAGTCTCCTATTAGATAAGGGTTTTACCCTTATAATCTCATTTAACCTTAACTATTTCCATAATGCTATTATCCTTTAATACCATCACACTGTGGGCTAGGGCTCCATTTACCAATTTTTGAAGGATATAAACATTTGACCTATAAAGATGGCCTCCTGTGACTGACACAAAGCAGGTGTTCAATAAATAGTTGTTAAATTAGTTGATAAATTAATATACTCAACAAAAATACAATGAGTGCATCCAGAATTGTTGGGTACTCTAAAAATATTTTTTTTCTAATGAACATTCAGTGTATAGAATAGTTACAAAATCCATATGATGCTGAGATTGTGTAATACAATGATAGTCAAACAAAACGTAATTTCTAATTTCTGAGTAAAGTGTACCCCAATACTTCTGTACAAATATTTCAAACATAAAAAACTTTAAAGACTTCTCTTGCTATTGCTCCCTCTGTACTCCCCCCCTCCTACCACTGTTTCAGAGCTGGATTATGTGACCTTATTTTTCTTCTGCAATGGCACAGAATACATTCAACTGGGGTTAGTTGTTAATGTGTCTCTGTTCCATAATCAATTATGAGTTTTCCAGGGCAATGTGTATTGTATTCACCTCCATTTCCCAAGCACTGAAGTCAGTATTGTATAAATATTTGATGAATAAAAATGACAGAAAAGAGAATAAGATATTGCATGTGAACTCTTTGTACATTTTAGTGTACAGTGTCAATCTTATAAATGTTTCAAAAGATAAAAATTTCAGATGTTTCCTTTCTCTTTTATTCTTAATGTTTTAATTAGTTGATAAAAGAAAGTGATTATTAAAAATTCTTGAGTCATGAAAACTCAACCTAAGACAAAAAAATTATTTCATATTTGTCACTTTTTCCAATGTGAATGTTTTACTTTAAGTAAGTTGCTATCATTAAAATGTCACATGGAATACTATTCAGCCATAGAAAAATGAGACCCTAACAGTTGAAACAAAGTGAATAAATACGGAAGATTTAATACCACATGAAGAAAGCCAGGCTATGAAAGAGAGACATGGTATGCCCCCGCTCAATATGTACTGAATGTCTATGTTTATAGCATAACTGAAAGATTGGAAGGTATAATTGCAAGGTGGGTAACTGTAGATACTAGAGACAATGTTGGGTGGGGAGTAATAGAGAGTGGGTAATTGGGAGTGGGAGGGAAGGGATCAGGGAGAAAATCATACATTTAATTGACACAAAAATAAGTTATCTATTGATGGTAATGTATATGATAACATCTTTTATTTGATTAATATGCACTAGATTCATGCTGGGAAAAAACCATTATGTACACTGTAAAGATGTACAGTGATTAAATAGATTTTTTTAAATAATAATTTTTAAAGTCATATGAATATGTAACACATGTATAATTTTGACACTCTTTATTACCCTTGAAATACCATACAAATATTTTAGGCTTATCAACATACTCAGGGACCTACCTAGGTCATGGCGTCATTTTTTTTTTTTGGAGAGGATTTTGTTATACGGCACATGCGCTCGCCAGAAAGAGAGAGATAAAGAGACAGAAAGCAAGAAATCACCCTCCCCAGGGGGTATGGCCACGCTGCAATCCCTTCTCCTCCTTTTTCCTCTCAGAATCTTGGGCATGCACGCACACACGCTGATGCCACTGGGACCAGGACTCTAACTGCGGTCAACTACATGGGAGCCCAGTGACATAGCCATTATGCCAACTGCTGGTCCTGGTCATGGTGTGCTAAGCAAAGATATTTAGGAGTTTAACAAAAATTTCAGAAATTATTATTATTATCAGCTCCAGATTTTATTTCAAGTTCTTTTTCTTAATAATGGCTTTACTATCACTAATGTTAAGTACTGTAAGGAGAAGAACTGAAAATTAATTCAAGTGCAAAAATAAAAAACTCAAGCGTTTTGAAAGCACTATAAAAGTACTCAATCTATGACTCCAAAGCTATCCAGACAGTTAAATTGATAAAGTAATGTATTAACTACATCCGAGGATAAGCTAATCAATATTGTGCTTTAGATTAAGAATGAAAAGGTGCTACTAAGATATTACTATGCTGAACAAGATAAACTTAGCTGTCCGATACTACTTAAATTATTACAGGCAAAAATGCATTGCCACTTTAGGATATTTTTAAAAATAAACTGAGAGTATACTTGGAGAATGTCAAACCCAACAGAATTATATTGACTTTTGGCCAAGAAGATTTCCAGTCATCTTTTATCTAGAAAAATAACTCAGTGGCTTTTTTTTTTTTCTATTTTCTTTTAAACTTGGTAATATAAATTTAAAAATACACAGCTCTCAGCAATAGGACATAATCAGCTTAATGCATTTTCCTTACCTAAGTTTTAATCTTTATGGGGGAACAGTAACTCTGACATGAAGAAAAGCCTGTCACAGAATTGTAACTATAAAGATGAAACTTCTTACTGGTTTGTTTAACAATAAAATTTAGATTTCAGTTACCCTTCTTTGCATGAAAAAACAGTCAAGTCTTAACCCAGTAGATAGGTATATTATGCACTAAATTTGCAGAACAACCACTAAAACATACCCTAGTGATCTCACTTTGATTAAGCCAATAGGCTTTAAGAAGCCCCATCTAAAAATTCAGTAGACCTAATAAGAATAAAGATGAAACTCCGGCTAGAAAGCATACAGTTATTACCGATAAGTTACTAGTGTGAATAGGAACAGGAGCTTGCATTTGAGCCACCTCTGGAGCTAGCTCCTATTTTTAAATGAACCTCTTCAACTCTACTCAGACTCCTCTAGCTTCATTACACAGCATTCCTTCTCTTATCAAGGGTTTTCTGCTCTAAAATTGCAGCTTTAGGATATGTCCCCCAATTAGTCACTCCCATTCTTAGAGCTAAAATGCAATGCAATCTTATAATTATCTGCTTACCTCTAAACATTGTAATGATTATATATTTGTTTTGTCTCTGAAAAAGTGTACAAAGGAAAGGATACGTTTAAATTGTTGTGACTGCTGTGGTCAGACAATAAATACTGGATGACTAATCACGCTGCCATAAACAAAAAGTAGTGCCTTTACTTCAATATATATATGATTGTAACCCTGTGAGCAATGCAGGTTCAATTAAACAAGAACAAAACAAAATGACCAATATGTTGGTAAACACAGTTAAAGAGGAAGGATGCCATTATGGATAAACTCATCATGGATATTATCCTATCCTATTTTCTCATAGAGAACTGCTTCAAAGTGATAGCTGTAACTACATAAGATATAAAATGAAGTAGCAAAAAGCAAAATACATAATAATCTGGCAAGAGTTCCTACATATGAGAGAAATCATATAAGCAGATAATTACATAGGATCTAATGAGCCAGAGAACCAAGATTCTTTCTTTTTTTTTTTGAGAGGTTTTTGCTATAGGGTGCATCTACTCGCCAGTAAGACGGTTAGAGACAGAGAGACAGTAAGTGAGAAATCACCCCCGAGGGGGATGACCATGCCACAATCCCTTCTTCTCCATTCTCCTCTCGGGATCCAAGGCATGCATGCACACACACCCGGTGTGAGTTTGAGCCACCGGGTCAGAGACATGAACCGCGGTCAACCACACAGGAGTCCAGCAACATAGCCATTACGCCAACTGCTGTTCCCAAGAACCAAGATTCTTTATCAAAGTGTCAATTAAATTGGCTGGAAGAGAGCAATTAGAAGAGAATTGGAAGAAAGCATGCAGAGTTACAGCAGAAATTCTTTTAACTGTTAAGAAATTGATGCCCTCACATTATATTTTGCCAGTATAATTAGACAATGAGCAAGTCATGTAATTCATGAAATCATATAGGATACTGAAAGGCCCTTTAAAGGTAAGTTTATAACTTCTACTTTCTTAGATTATTTTACTGATAGTTTTAATTTCCTATAAGTTCTTATGAAGAATCTTCCACCAATAATTCTGTTGCCAATGTGATTTTTTCTTCCCCTCCTACAAAAAAGCATTGCTCTGTTGGCTACTAGCATGCACTCCTCAAGGGATGTTATGAGTGAAAGAATAAGGCATTCATGCTCCTGTCTGCCCAGTAGGAGTCAATAAACAAAGGGAATCATCAAGGAATACTTATGGAATACACAGATACTTTCTGAGGGACCATGCATATTTTTTGCACATACACTTTATACCTTAATTTTTAAATAACAAAATAAGCTTTTATTTTCTTATTTAATATAGGTGTCTTAGGTAAAATCCAAAATATCTCAAGAATAAATATCTTAAATACTAGAATGAGGGGACCAGCAGTTACCGTAATGGCTATGTCGCTGGACTCCCATGTAGTCGACCGTGTTTCGAGTCCTGGACCTGGTGGCTTAAAACTCACACTGGGCACATGTGCGTGCATGCCCAAGATTCCGAGAGGAGAATGGAGGAGAAGGGATTGCGGCGTGACCATCCCCCCTGGGGGGTGATTTCTCGCTTTCTGTCTCTATGTCTCTCTCTGTCTGTCTGGCGAGCGCACGCGCCCTACAGTGAAAATCTCTCCAAAAAAAAAAGAAAACAAAAAAATACTAGAATGAGTACTCAGTTGGTAGCAACTCCTATGGTGAAGTTGATGTGCCTTTTATCATTTTTCTCTCTTTGTTCCTCATATGAATAATCACAGAGGCAAAGAATGTCACTTCAGAGCATGAAAATAAAAATGAATTATTTGAAATTCACAACACATTTGTTCAGAAGGCAGTTGGAAACAAATAAAGAAAATAACAGTATAGGAAACATTTTGAGAAAATAAAAATATAAACAAGGAAGCCAAGAAAAAGAACTAAACCTGTACCATAAAAATGAAACAATCTGACAAAGATTACCTCCCATGGGTATAATAGAGATTCAAAAGACAAATATTTAAAACGAGTATATTTGCAGAAAAATTGTTCCATGTGAAAACAATACTGTATTCATGTGTAGAAGGGGAAAGCAAAAGAGAAAAATACTGTGAGTATAAAATGAAGGCAAAATAAATAAGTCAGAGTTCCTCAGGCAAAAAATGTGATAAAAGGACAAAGAGAAGTGTTGAGAATGTAGGCTTTATTTGTAGGTACAATAATAGGAAAATCTATCCATTCTTCTAAGAGTGTTTACCACCATGCAAAACACAGTAGGATAAATGCATTGTTAAGTGTATTTATTTAATTCATGATAAAGAACATGTGTGTATACTTAATGAAGAGAATAAAGCATGCTCAATAGGGTCACATCATGCCACAACCTCCTTTCCCCAGTCCTGCAGCTTGTCAGGAACTTGGGCACACATGCCCATACATACCTTTTGTGTTTTCAGGCTGACCAAAAGATCTGAACTCACAGTTGGCCATGTGGCTTCCAGACCTGCACTTCAGTTTGCTGTCAACTGTGCCGCCAAGCTGGCCTCTTAGTTTATTTGCATCTAGGTTTTTGCTATAGGGCCCATGCACTCACCAGAAATAGCCAGAGAGAGACAGAGAGAAGGAGAATGAGAAATCACTCCCCAGGGAAGATGGCCAGACCATAATACCTTCATCATTCTCCTCTCAGAATTTTGGGCACCCACGTACATGCACCCAGGGTGATTTTTAAGTTGCTGGGACTTCAAAGGTGGTTGGCCCTGTGGGAGCCCAGCACCTTACCACCACATCTGCTGGCCTGGGTTCTTTCAATATTAAAAAAATAAAAGTCATAAAAAGAATTAAAATAGACTATTTAGCCATCCAGAAGATCTATGTACTTTTTAATGACTCTGAATAGTGGCCTTTCATCATTTGTCAATCCAGATTTCAACTAAGTTTCTAAAAATCCTGTTTGTTTCAATCTAAGCCACAGTCATTCTTAGTGGGTCTGAGAGACAGATGCTAGTAATATATTTAGATATTGTTAATTAATACTTCTAAGATATTTTATTTATGGAACCAACAGATGGTATAATGGTTACGTCACTGGACTCCCATGTAGTTGACCGCAGTTCAAGTACCAGACCTGGCAACTTAAAACTCACACTGGATGCATGTTTGTGCATGCCCAAGATCTCAAGAGGAGAATGGAAGAGAAGGAATTGTGGTAGCCATTGTCCCTGGGGGTTGATTTCTTGTTTTCTGTCTCTCCGGCAAGCACATGTGCCCAATAGCACAAATCTCTCTATAAAAGTAATTTAAAAATTATTTATATGCTTTATCCTAGGAGCTTAAGGAATAACTGTTTGGTTAGTTTTCTGCTTTTCTGTTTTTGTTTGTTTGTTTGTTTTGCTATAAACTATAGGGCACTGGATAGAGACAGAGAAGGGGGAAGGGGTAAGAAATCCTCCCAGGGGGATTTCCATGCCACAGTCACTTTTCCTTCATTCTAAACTAATGGATTTTTTTTTTGTTATTTTGCATATGATAAATTAAAGACATTAAAAATAAAAAGTAAAAGGATGAATTAGGAACCAGCAGTTAGCGTAATGGCTATGTCGCTGGACTCCCACATAGTCGACCGCGGTTTGCGTCCCAGACCCAGTGGCTTAAAACTCACGCCAGGCGCGTGTGCGTGAGTGCCCAAGATCCCGAGAGGAGAATGGAGGAGAAGGGATTGCAGCGTGACCATCCCCCCTGGGGGGTGATTTCCCACTTTCTGTCTCTATGTCTCTCTCTGTCTGTCTGGCGAGTGCACGAGCCCTATAGTGAAAATCTCTCAAAAAAAAAAAAGTAAAAGGATGAATTAAATTAATACAAAATTGAGGTTATAAAAGTATTAGGTCAAAAAGGGCTTAAAATTCATTAAATAAAATTAAGATTTTTTAAAAGAGGAATGCAGGAAGGGAATGGAAAAAGGAGAAAAGGATTCATTAAGTACTTATTATTGTCACATCCTATATTAAGTGCTTTTCTATATGGTGTTAGCTTATGATTGATTTTAATGTCAAATTTATTCAACCAGCCTTTAAAGAAGACAGTCTTGGAACTCAAGATTTTTCTTCCCAGTTGAATATTCTTTTTCATGATGTATCTGAAATAAAAATTTATTTCTCAAATATCTTTAAGAACCAAGTTCCACTGAATTATTTAATTATTATTCTTTTAATTTTATACATTCAATCACTGTACATCACTAACAGCTTATAAAATAAATTTATTCGACACGAACACAGTTCCCACCAGTCCAGTTGAAGATATCATACACAATATCATCAACAGACAATCTTCTTTACAAATCATATCAGCTTCGGATACCTAGGAGATAAAGTAACAACTAAAAAATATTTAATTCAGTAGTTAAGTGTGAACAAAGAAGTGTCCATTCATTCAATATTCATATATTGAGCACCAGAACATTGGAAGTCCTCTGCGGGGCACTGTTGAGGAAAGGAGAATTAAGATACTCCCCTACCTCATGGTAAGAAGTGATATTTTCAGTAGCTCTAATTTTAAAAAGGAAAAAATTATAATAATAACAAAATTACAATAAGAGCCAGTAGATGGTATGGTGGTTAAGGCACTGGATTCCCACATTGACCACAGTTTGAGTCCTGGACTTAGTGACTTGAAAATTATGCCAGGTGCATGTGCATGCATACCCAAAATCCCAAGAGGAGAATGGAAGAGAAGGGATTCCAGCATTATCATCCCCTCTGGTAAGTAAACTCTCTGTTTCCCTCTCTTTGTTTCTTTCAGGTAAGCATATGAAAGCCATGGCAAAACCTAAACATAAACAAATAAATAAGATAAAATCCTGAGGGAGTTTTAGAAGTAAAAAATGTCTATCTCGGATGATTAGAAAAACCTTAGGGGGACCAGCAGATGGCATAATGGTTACATGGCTGAACTCCCACATAGTTGATTGTGGTTTGAGTCCTAGACCCAGCAGTTTAAACTCACACCAGGTGCACGTGCACCCAAGATCCTGAGAAGAGAATGGAGGAGTAGGGATTGCGGTGTGGCCATCCTCCCTGGGGGTCAGGGGGTGATTTCTCACTTCCTGTCTCTTTGTCTCTGGCAAGCACACACACCCTATAGCAAAAATCCTCTAAACAAACAAACAAAAACAAAAAAAGAAAATTCTACACTTGAACTGGTGGTTCTTAAAATGGGAAAAATGGAGCATGCAGACATAAGGGCAAGGCATTATAAGGAAAAGAAAAAGCACATAAAATACAGGGAGAAAGTGAGAGTATATCCAGGTTTCAGGAAAAATAATCTTATTGGGTTAAAACAAAGTTATGGAGGTAAGTTTTAGATGATCTTGCAAAGGTAGACTGAGGCCAAATAGTGAAACAGAAGGATTACAATATTTTCTCTTGCATTCACATTTCGTGATTACCGACTATAAGACAGGCACGTTAAGAAGCACTCACAATATTAACCACAAACACAACACACAAGGTGATTGCGTCATGGAAGTTGAAGTCCTGAGGCACAAGAATTTAGACTTTATTCAAGTACAAATCTCCAGTAGTCAGGATAAATTTGGGGAAAGGAAATGATTACATGAGCAAAAGAGAATTAGTATAAGCTCAGGAACAGTTAAAAAAATTCAGTATTTTCTCTTGTATCTTATCTTTGATATTGCTAAGAAATGTGAACATTTAGGAATACATAATGTTTTACAAAGAAAAATCGTTCTTAAATAGATACTGGAAAATTTGGAGTTAGGATGAGACAAGACACTGAGTGTCTTATTAAGAGAATTCATATGCTTTACCTACCAACAGCATAAGGCTGATACACCAGAATGAACTTTATAACATATTTACCTTGAAAGGAGAAGTATGCATCTCAATGACATCCCTCCATCTAATAATAGTGGTACCACTGAGCACATATACTATATTTAAGATAAATTAAATGAAATAGATTCTTGAACTTAATTCAAACATTAATTAAACATTGTAAAAGTCTTAAACTTCAAAAAAATGAGTTAATGTTTTGCCTCCTGCTTCTTTAAGCAATCAAGACTCAAACAGGAGTGAGATTTAACAAGATATAGTCTGCAGACAGGACATTCTGCACATTTGATGTGTCCTTGGTATTACCTTCTGATTTCCATTAAGACAACCACTGATCTACAAGATGACTGGAAGGATATTGTTAACTGGCTCTTATTGGAGCACAACCCTTCAGTCGGATACTACTTCCAAAATTTCTGAGAAGATATTCTACTTCAGAGTTTTTAATGCCCTTTGTTCTGTGAGTAGGAGGTCAAAGTACTATGCCTTTACTATAAGATAAACATAAAATACTCACCTTTGGTTCTTGGAACAAACATGTGATTTCTTTTCATCTTCTCCATAATGTACCCATGCACTTTCTAGTAAAGTACTACATTAGAACACAGTGTTTGGAGTGAAGATGAATTAATTTTAAGATGATGAATGTGTAGGAAGTGGCAATAAAAACTATTAATACACACATGCATTAGGTAAAAACAAAAGACAGCTTGTCTTTTTTTTTACATTCTTTAATTACTCCAGTATATCTTAACTGTTAAAATGTGAATTTATATTGCAATTGATATCCTTCTTAAATTGGTTGCTGTTTTTCACCATCAGATGACAAGATCCTTAAGGCATTTTATAAGTGTGGAGCAACGTTCAGTCACTATCTACAAACTTTTGACTGTTTTTATCAGTCTATCAAAGACTCTGTCAAGACAAATTATACATTATGATAATAAACCTCAAGCTCATTTTCTCAGCAACAAATTCGAGAATAGTTTATCCAGCGGACTCAGCAATGAAGCTAGAGTATGGTGGAACTTTAATCGGACACTACGATAAAATACCACTTCTACCACTAACTGTTCCACCTACCACATCCTTACCCACTGAGTAGGTTCACTTTCTCTCATCACGAAAATGGTGATGTTAGTAGTGACATCTGCATCACTCCACTACTATAACATTTTTTAAAAGATCATGTATAAGAAAATTATGCACATTTTAATTACTATTATCCTTTAACATTTCTTGTTTCTCTTTATTCTTTTTCTTTTCTTCAGTTTATTTATTTATTTCAGGAGTAAAAGAGACAGAAAGAGAATAACTCTGTATTTTTTTTTCTTTTTTTGGAGAGGTTTTGCTATAGGGCACGTGTGCTTGCCAGACAGACAGAGAGAGACAGAGAGACAGAAAGTGAGAAATCACCCCCCAGGGGGTATGGCCACGCTGCAATCCCTTCTCCTCCATTCTCCTCTTGGGATCTTGGGCATGCATGCACACGCGCACGGTGTGAGTTTAAGCCACCGGGTCTAGGACTTGAATTGCGGTCGACTGCGTGGGAGTCCAGCAACATAGCCATTACGCTAACTGTTGGTCCCAGAATAACTCTGTATTTAATACCTAGCCCTCAGCCAGTCCCAGGTCGTAAGCAAGTACAAGCCAGGCATATTCAGGGAGACCTCTGGAACTGAACTGGGAAAATTCCCATGTGAGATTGCCTCACAGAGCATCACCTAAAATGGGTAAAGTGAGGAACCATGACATAAATTAATACAACCAAGCCCAAGAGTGACACTAATCCCAGTCTAACAGTAATCGTATTAACCCACAATGATTTTATTTATTTATTTATTTATTTTGAGAAATTTCTGTTATCAGGCCTGTGCACTCACCAAAGACACAGAAAGTGAGAAATCACTCTCAGGGGGATGGCCATGCTGCAATCACTTCTCCTCCAGTCTCCTCTCTGGATTTCAGGCACTTCATGTTCATATGCCTGGCATGAATTTCAAGCCACTGGGTCTGGGACTTGAACCATGGTCAGCCACGTGGGACTCCACTGCCTTAACCAACACACTACTTGCTGGCTCTACCCACAATGACTTTTTAACCAGCAACCAACAGGATTCCGGGGAAAGTAACAGACAGTTGTAAGAAGCATTTACCATCAATCAGGTGTAATTTTATTAATTAGCATACTCAGTCTTTTTGTTTGTTTGTTTTTTTCATAAATGAGAGAGAAACAAAAGGAGACAGAAAGATAATCAGAGATACAGCAACCTCAACAGGGTCTTTTTTTCCTTCTATCTTCATCTCATCTTTTAAAAAATTTTATTATTATTATTGTTTAAACTTTTGATCACTATACATCATTTAGCTTGTAAAGAGAATTTACCCAACATGAAATACACTTCAGACCAGTTCAGCTGAGAATACTCAGACCAGTCCAGTTGAGAATAATACTATACACATCATTTCCAACAGGGTCTTGAATCCATGACATAATCTCTGCCCCAGCCAAGCCCAGATTGCATTTACCACTGCCATCATCTTGCCCCCAGGTTTCTCAGTCATTATCATTGCACAACAATAGTTGAACACAAATAATACTGCCCCTGTTCTATGGATAAAGAAGTGAGACTTTACATATCTGTCTATCACCTTGCTTCTATGAGGCTGAGCCAAGATTTAAAATGCAGCGCACATTAACTTGAGACCATATATTATACTTTTGACTATATTACTATATTGTCTTCATATTGATCAGAGAAGCTGCTTTCTGATAGAAAGTGTTTTTTGTAAGCATCATATTTAATAAGATCTATAGAATTCCCTAACAATTAGTCTCTACTGGAAAATTTTATTTTTGAAAATCAATAAAAGTAAAAAGCACACAGCAGATGCCTCTAAGTCATTAATTATTCATTTGCTGAGATTTTCATTCCAGCTTTAGCAAATGCACTCAAAATGTCTAGGAAAATGAAAAATGTATGTAACCAAAACATACCACACCAATCAGAAAATAAGAATGGAAAGCATTTAGATTTGGTATACTCTTATACGTATTAAAGTTACGGTACAAAAAGACTCATTGAATCATCAGAAGTCTCATATTTTCAGTACTGCAAAGATGAGTTATATGCTACCAAAAAGTCACCCAGGAAGAATACCAACTTACTAACTGGAAAGTATCATTTATATATTTGCTAAGACTGCCTTGATGAAAAAAGTATAGACTGAGTGGCTTAATTTATTTTCTCATAGTTCTGGAGCCCAGAAGTATAAGGTCATGTGTTATGAGGTTGGGTTTCTTCTGAGACCTCCTTTCTTGGCTTGCAGAGTGCCGTGTCCGCACATGGTCTCCCCTCTTCCTCTTCCTCCTTTTCCCCATGGTGTCTCCTCATCTTATAAGGATTTGGGACCTCATCCTACTGGGGGACCCATTTTAACTTAAGTATCATTTTAGTTTACCTTATCTCCAAATACAGTTATATTCTAAGGTACTAAGCATTTGAACTTTAACATATATTAATTTATTTTTGAAGAATAATGTATTTAATTTTATTTATTACTATTATTAATTTGCCATAGGTCACATGTGCTCACCAGAGAGAGGTGGGAGGGGTGGGCAGAGGGGGTGAAGCAAGCAGTCAGATTCAGGACTTGAATAGCAGTAGGCCATGTGGAAATCCAGCACCTTGCCAACACCATGCCACCTGCTGTCCCAACATACACAAATTTTGAGGAAACACAGTTAAGCTCATAACATATGGCAAGGATAATTCCTAAAAAGATATGGGGCTTAGTCTTTTCAAAACTTTTTCCTAGAAAAAAAGGAGTAGTTTTTCAGATATTAGAAAAAATGTCTATAAGATAGTTATAGAATAAATACTACTGTGATATTCCAAGGTGACACCACAAGGCATACACCGAAAGAAAGATGACCTTGCAGACTTAACTTGAAATTTGCTTGTGTCGGGACCAGCAGTTAGCACAATGGCTATGTCGCTGAACTCCCATGTAGTCTACCGCAGTTCGAGTCCTGGATCCTGTGGCTTAAACTCATGTCAGGCAAGTGTGTGTGCCCAAGATCTTGAGAAGAGAATGGAGGAGAAGGGATTGCAGTGTGGCCATCCCCCCTGGGTGGTGATTTCATGCTCTCTGTCTCTCTGTCTCTCTCCATCTCTCTGGCGAGCATACACACCCTGTAGCAAAAACCTCTCCCCCGCCCCCCCTCAAAAAAATTTGCTTGTGTCTAAAAAAGATACTGTTTGTCCTGCAATATTTTCCTTAGTAGAAAAGGGGAAAAAATATTTCACTAGGAAAAAATTTTTAAAAACTTACCAAATGGAAGGTGAGGGGAGGCTTTAATGGCAATAATGCAATGACAGCAAATCTTTGTCTTCATCCGTGAGAGACAGTGGTAAAGGCAATCTGGAGTTCCTCTGTTTTAAGTTAGGTTTCTTTTTTGTTATTGATTTTTTACTGTGTTTTGCTGCTGTTGTTGAGTGCCTCTTTTTTTTTTTTTTCTTATGGTCACAAGAATATCAGAATTCTACACTGAATTTAAGGCAGTTGTTTTCTAGAATTTAAAAGCTCCTTCTCTTTGCCTGTCAAGAAAACAGCATCCTAACTGCAGGACAGGCCTTTTCCCCAGCTACTCCTGAAACAGAGCGCTTGCCTGCAGAGCTTTCAGCCTCCTCAGCAGGTCAGCAGAAACAGAGAGACAAGATGAGAGTCAGAAGGCACAGAATAAAAGGACCAGATGGAAAGACGGCTGAAGCAAGGGTCACAGAGGAGTATTTTCTTAGAAAACAAGGCTAACTAGAAACAAGACAAGACACAGCTCAGAAATGATGAAAAAACATGACTGTAAATAAACCACTAATACAAGGACTGGTTTGTGTCATTTGAACATAAAGTTTCATTTTGTTCTTATTTTTTATCTCTATATCATAGCTGTTATGTTCCTCTCCCATCTCTTCCAATCTTAGCAGTCAAAACTCACAAGGTTTGACCATAATAAAGTCCTCCCCTTTGACTTCTACCTGACTACCCATCCTCAAAACAGCTCTTTCCTCTATAATTTTATTTCCCTTTTCTAAAATTTGCTTGACTCAAAAAGCACATCACTTAATTATCCTATCACTTTATCCATAATTCACTTCACTCCACTGATGTCCAGTCGGTCCTTATTACACGTCACTGCAGCACATGTTAAGTTTGGGACTATCCATCTCCTCGTTTTTCTATGAGCTTGTCATCAGGCAGACCAATGCCCTCTCTTCCCCATGGACTGACCATGACACACTTCACCTTGTAAGACCCTGCTAAAGTTCAGTCTATTTCCAAGTTACAGCTACCACATAGATAATACCAGGGCTAGACCTGCCCAGTTACTTCAAATTGATCATGACTAACATTGAATTCATTACCGTCTCCAAAAAAAAGCTGCTCCTTGTCCACAGTTTTCTCTATGTGTCTGGGTAGCCAAGACAGATGTAAGAAATATCCTTCAATCTACCTACATCAAATCATTCAGTAAATTCCACTGAAATGACTTATTAAATGCCTCGGGGATATAGTAACTCTCCTCTCTGTTCTTTGCCTTGTTTTTTATCATCTCCCAATTAGCCACTGCATTGTATCCTAACTCCTTTCTTTGCCTCTCCATTCAGTTTCGGTGCACCAAACCACAACTCTAGAACAGGGCAAGCAAGGTTCATCCTGATCCAGCATCTGGAGTAGAGGTCAACCTCTACACGGTCACAGCCCCAAAGCCAGCGGCATCATCCTGATACGTGACTGATATGGATTACTCCAAGCTTTTGTGAAGTGAGGACCGCTTCCTAAAATGCTTAGATGAAATGTTGTACATGCTTTAAAACTGTTCAGATGCCACTTATTTGATGATGCTTCCTTTACTGGGCAGACTTGTTTATGTCTTCCCCACAATTCTAGAATATTTTATACAAACTGTTTTGACACACATTGTCTTATAATATAGTTATTGCATAACATTTCTGCCAGTAACCTGTAAGCTCTCTGAAAGTTTGAGAAATGCACTTTTTTTATCTACATATTCCCAGAAATTACTGAAATAGCTATTCACAAAGATGTTCAATAAATGCATGAAAAGTGAATCAATAAACAAAGATTATATGTACAATACCATCTGAGTCAGAAATAGTAAATAAGAAATAATCCACTAATTATTTTTATAAATGTAAAAGTAATTCAGATGTTTTACTTAAAATCCTTAGCATTACTTAACTTTTGAACTTTAATAAGTTAGTAAAACTTGGAATCTTATGGTTTATATTAAAAAATGAAAAGTGGGCCTGCCCATGGTGTGGTGTTTGAGACAGCTGAATTCCATATGGTCAACCTCATATTTCAAGTCCCAGAAGCATGCCAGGCCCTGTCTCCATATCCCTCTTCCAAATGTCCTTCCTTAGGTCCTGCTTCTCCACACACACCACTTCTGGCACTAACCCCCATCTCTTATGTTTGTGCAATCTTATGTCAAATCAGTTTCATTCATAGAGTGCAGACACTCAGTATATATTAAGTGGGGACATACAATGTCTCTCCTTTATAGTCTGGCTTGCTTCACTCAGCAGTAGATCTTCTATATTTTTCTCCTTTCTGTCAAAATCCAGGGCTTTTTTTTTTTTTGGTTGAATAGTATTCCATAGAGTATATGTGCCACAGTTTTTCAATCCATTCATCCGTACGGGGGCATGTGGGTTGGTTCCATGTCTTAGCAATCGTGAATAGTGTCTCAAAAAACATTGATGTGCAAGCACTTTTCCAATGAAGAATTGTTCTATCCTTTGGGTAGATACTGAGGAGTGGGATTGCTGGGTCATATGGAAGTTCTATTTGTAGATATTTGAGGAATCTCCAAATTGTTCTCCACAGTGGCTGAACCAATTACATTCCCACCAGCAGTGTAAAAGAGTTCCCCTTTCACCACACCCCTGCCAACACTTTATCATTTTTTGTTTGTTCAATCTTAGACATTCTGACCAGGGTTAGATGGTCTCTCATTGTTGTTTTGATCTGCATTTCCTTTATGATGAGGGATGTTGAGCATTTTTTCATATGCCTTTTGGCTATTCGTATATCATCTTTACAGTTTTTTCAACTCCTTCTCCCATCTTTTATTAGAGTTGATCATCTTTTTTCCAAACAGCAGCTTGAGGTGTGGTGTTACCGGTGGAGATACTTTGATCAACTGGACTAAGGAGAAGTGTTCACATATTGAAATGTTCACTTTGTAAGCTAAATAATATGATTGAATGTATATAAAAAATTAAAATAAAATAATAATAATATGTGAATTTCAACCTTGTAGCCACCAAAAATTTTGACTTTACCTTCATGTTTTGAAGTATGCTCATACACCCAGTCTATCTGCATGTAGAAGTGAAGATTTATTCAATAAGTGGAAGATCTTATTTAAGGAATATGATGGTAAATATATAAAAACATCCCAGGAGAGTGGTTAGAGAAAATGTAGCAAATAAAGTCACATATTTGGCCATACTAGAAATGCAACTGAACCAAAGTATACTTTTATGTTCTGTATAGATAGAATGGCTTCACCAGTGATGTCTAATACCAGAAAGCTTAGCATCAAATACCATCTGGAGAGCAAGAAGAGGCCTTGATTATCTTTAGGACAGAGCAGAAGGGAGGGATAAAAACAATGTAAAATTTCACTTCTAGGAAAGCTTTTATGAGATCAGAAGAATCAGATAAGGGAAAAGACAGGGATAAAATTTTTCAAATGGATCCTCAGTAAGAGAACTGACACCAAAGTCAAAGCACATATAGGATCACATTTGGAGAGTAATCTCCTTTTCTCCAGTAGAAACTGCTATAACGTCAGTAGAGCACTTTAAGAGCCTGGATTAAAGAGGCACACATGTATACATACATTTATGTTTTTTATCCTATCTTTAACCCTCTGCCCTTTCCCCCTCTCCCATTACACTATCTCTGCTATATACAGCTGTCTTCCAGGGGAACCATTAAAAATGTGATACCTGCAAGTAAAGGGAGAAGGGCCACAAGTTTAAAGTTTTCAACAGTAGGGATCATAGATTCCATTCAATGTTGGATCAAGGGTGGGTCTCGTGCGGATCCGCCATTGTAGGAATGGTGCCGTGGGGCTCTACAGCGTGAGCTATCCTCGGGTATCTGGCTTCATCAAGAATGGTAGAGTAGTTCCTCACAGGAAACTTTTTGATCAAACAAATATAGATGCTATGTGTGATGATTTAGAAAAATACAGAAACATTTCTCGCAAAGTCTATCTTAAAGGAAAATGAAGAAAAGATTGGTAGAAATTACTAGCTAGAGACATAGTTCTAAAATGTTAATACATACAAGAATATTCATCAGTTCTATAAATAACTTTTTATAATTCTATTTAATTTTTATTTATCACAAGTACTAAAAACCAGCTATAGTTATAGTCGTAAGGATTTTAAGAAGTTTTCTCTTAAAATAAGGAAGTTCTACTATAGTATCTGAATTATGATGTAGAAAACAATAAAAATCAATCAAGAAAAAAAAAAGTATGCCAGGCACATGTTTCTGAAAGAAATCAGAGGGAGGAATAGAGGAGCAGGGATAACAGCGCGACCAAGCCACTTTGGGGTGCTTTCCCACTTGCACACACTCTCTCTCTCCTCAGCAAGTGCATGTACCCTCTGGCATTTTTTTTAAACTGAGTACAAATATATTAACAATACTATGAGAATATCATTTTAAATATAATCGATACATTACTACATGAGGTATAGTATGATCTTTTGCAAAATAACCCACATACATGCTAGAACACAAGAAAATGTATATCCATTACATGCTAAGGAAAATTAATCATTGAAAACAATATCAATTAAATTAGTGGATAACTAATTTATAACAATTTCAATGGGAAAGAAATTAATATTCTGCTGTTTTCAAGGTTTTGGCATAAAGTCTTTGAATATATACTATTATAAATTATTACTTATGTTCCATATTATTTGAACATAAAAACATAGGATGGTATAAAGCAATCTGATGAAATTCAGAAATGTTTACTTGGAAAATCAAAAAAAAAAAAGGGGGGGGCCTGGTGATTAAGTGACTAGACTCCTTCATGGTCAACAATAGTTTGAGTCCTGGACTTGGTGACTTAAAAATTGCACTGGGTACATGTGCAGGCTTCCCAAGATCCCTAGAGGCGAATGGAAGAGAAGGGATTCGAGCATGGCCAACCCTCCTGGGGGTGCATGGTTTCTCACTTTCCCTGTCACTGTCTCTCTATGTCTCTCTCAGGCGAGTGCAAGTGTCCTATAGCAAGAACCTAAAATAAAAAAAAAAAAAAAAAAAAAGAATTAAAACAGTCTTTCAAGAAGATATATTTTTCTTTTTTTTAACAAGAGATTTCTTTATAAGGTGTGTGTACTCACTAGAAAGAAAGCAGGAAATTACCCCCCCCCTGCGGGTGATGGCCACTCCATAATCCCTTCTCCTCCCTTCTCTTCTTGGGATCTTGGGCATTCATGCAGCACGTGTTTGGGGTGAGTTTTAGTCACTGGGTCCAGTAGTCAAACTCCAGTTCACTATGTGGGAGTCCAGTAACATATCCATTACACCATGTGCTGGTCCCTCAAGAGGATTTTTTTTTTTTTTGAGAGGTTTTTGCTATAGGGTACATGCACTTGATAGAAAGACAGAAAGAGAAAGAGAGACAGAAAGTGAGAAATCACCCCCTAAGAGGGATGGCCATGCTGCAATCCCTTCTCCTCCATTCTCTCAGGAACTTGGACATGCATGCACAGCATGAGTTTGTCACCAGGTCCCTTACTCCACCACAGTCAACTACGTAAGAGTCCAGTGACATAATTATTCTGCCACCTGCTGGTCCCAAGAGGATAATTTTAATAGACATCTAATTATAACCAGATCATTCAAAGTTTCAATTTATAGGGAACCAGCAGTTAGCATAATGGCTATGTCACTGGACTCCCACGTAGTCGACCGCGGTCCGCATCCCTGACCCGGTGGCTTAAACTCACGCCGGGTGCGTGTGCGTGCATGTCCAAGATCCTGAGAGGAGAATGGAGGAGAAGGGATTGTGGCGTGACCATCCCCCCTGGGGGGTGATTTCTCCTTTCTGTCTCTATGTCTCTGTCTGTCTGGCGAGTGCACGCGCCCTATAGTGAAAACCTCTCCAAAAAAAAAAAAAAAAGAAAAAGAAAAGAAAGAAAGTTTCAATTTATACATAAAAATAACATTATGCTGTAGAAAAACTTGTTTAAGCCCTTTTCTCTAGAATACAAGTAATTGTTGAATGATTTCCCTCCTACCATTCATTGCCCAAGATCTAGTTCATTAAAACCTTTCATCAAGGTGGCTTTCAATCAAGACCCTGGTAATTGTACTCTTGAATTTGCTTTTTTTCCCCATAAAATTCTTCTACTTGTAAATTTCACACATTTTATTCATTCTTACTCCTAAAACTTGAACACCATGCATTTCTTGTTAACATTTCTCCCTTTTTCCACACTTATTTACTAATACAAATCACCTTCTTTTCCCAAACTCTAATTAAAATCCAGTCCTCTACAGAGCCTCCTATATTTAACTAAGCTCAGCTCTTACTCATCAATTCCCCTTTTATCACTTATATACATACAGGTCATATGCTTGCTGTGATTCTTTTCACATACATGTTTTAATTTATAGTTGATTTTTTTAAAAGTAGAACTAGGATTTTTAATTTCTTTCTGTGCAATAAATATACACTAAATATTTTGACTTAATTATCTTTTTACTATACAACTTGACCCATTTTCTATTATTATACTCTTGACTTGCTGTTTCTTAAGTTTATTTCTTTCTTTCATGAAAGAGAAAAAGAGAAACAGGCAACCCAATGGGATGCTCACACCAATATCTACCCCAGCTTCACCCACCCTGGCTCACAGGCACATGTGTGCATGCCTGGCATGTATAGGGAGGCCTCAGGTTGTAAGCCAGGGTTCTTCCTGTGTGACTCCAGCATCCTAGAGCAGTGCAGCTGACTGGTCCTGGGGTTTATTTCAGCTTGACAGATTTCTCTTTACTACATGAAAGTTTAAAGAAGTGATGACCAAATAATTGTTGATTTAACTGTTTCACAGAGATCCTCTCTATGTGCAATATGTATATGCATATAATATGCTTACAGTAAAGGTGAGAGATTAGCTTATGGAAATGTTGACCTTCCTTGGTAACCTAGTTACATGGCAGGAGAAGTGGTTTATGCATCAACAATTCTTCTTCTGATTCGTTCTTCACTCACACTATTCCCTCAGTATATATTTTGCTTTCTGGATATCAGCTGCTAGCACAGAGGTCAGTGCCTCATATGTTCTGGTTCCAGCATCTCAACCCACATCTCTCCCACTATACTAAGTATCCCCTCCAGTTCATCCATACCGGTTTTCTTTCAATTTCTTAAAAGACTCCCAGCACCACTACCATTCAGGGTCTTTGCTCCTTACATCCTCACTGCCTTTGTATTGTTAATGTAAATGACTCAGATTCAACTCAAAACTCAAAGGGAAGTTCCTAAAAAATGTCAGAGCTCAAAAAAAAAAAGTTGATTGACTTATTCTACTAGAGGGTCATGTGCTGTTGTAACTACTTCTTAACAGCACTTACAAATATTATACTCACATACAATAACACAGCTTTGTAATTACTGGGACACTGTCATCATTTCCATTTTATGTGAAGGCAACTTGCCTTTCTCACCAAACTAAGATTAGCATAGCTTTCCCAGGAGCAAGCACTATGTCTCTGGAACACAGCTGACAAATAAGTATCGGTTAAATTGAAAAATAAAATGTCATTTTTTTTTCTTTCTTTTTTTGGAGAGGTTTTCGCTATAGGGCGTGTGCGCTCGCCAGACAGACAAGAGAGAGACATGGAGACGGAAAGCGAGAAATCACCCCCCAGGGGGGATGGCCATGCCGCAATCCCTTCTCCGCCATTCTCCTCTTGGGATCTTAGGCATGCATGCACACGCGCCTGGCGTGAGTTTTAAGCCACTGGGTCCGAGACATGAACAGCGGTCAACTACGTGGGAGTCCAGGGACCTAGCCATTATGCTAACTGCTGGTTCCCAAAAAGTCATATTTTTTTAGAGAGATTTTTTTTTTTGCTATAGGGTGTGTGTGCTTGACAGAGAGACAGAGAGACAGAAAACAAGAAACCCCCCCCCTCCAGGGGGGATGGCCATGCCACAATCCCTTCTCCTCCATTCTTCTCTCAGGGTCTTGGGCATGCATACACATGCACATGGTGTGAGTTTTAGGTCCAGGACTTGAAACATGGTTGACTACGTGGGAGTCCAGCCACATAGTCATTATGCCATCTGTGCTCCCTAAAAATGTCTATGGCACAAGTATTTTTTGCTCTCCTTTAATTTATTTATTTGACAAATATTCAATGAAAACCTAAAACATATCAGACAATTCTAAGGACTAGAGTAAAGAAGTGAACAGAATGAAATGGTATCGCTGTTACAGGATGACTTTTCATTTGAGGAAAATGGGAAAATAAAATAAATAAGAAAGATAGTTATATAGTGTTTTGTACTTCAGAAATGATTATGAAATTGACTGGGAGACTGCTTCAGACTGAGTGATCGGGAAACTCCACTTTAAGGAGAAACATTTAAGCTGTGACCAAAAACTGAAATTCAAATGCTAATGTTGTAATATATTGCCTTGTAATGAAACTATTCTAGTCTGCCTTTCCCACCAACATTAAGATATTTCTTTGAAAATACAGATTAACTCCTCAAAATTTAAAGTTATGAGCAGCATGCAATAGGTATTAAGAGTCCTACAGTGACTGGTGGAAAACAAAACTATGTAATTACTAGGGCAATGTCATCATTTCTATTTTATGTGAAGGTTGTTGACTCAGAGAAGTGAAATGATGATGGATATTCAGGGTTTCTCCTCCTGGGCTCTTTCACCCATCGAAATCTGGACCTCACTCCCCTTATAAAATGTTATACAGGCTCAGCCATGATGGCTCCCACTGCTACGTCCTGGCTACTCTGAGTCTGAGGTCACATAGGAAGATGGCTTCAGTTCTTGGTTCACCCTAAACAGGCAGGGTGTGGTGGCATGTGCTTATGGGAAAGCTGAGAGAATAAGGATCTGGACATGCTGAGACCCTGTCAAAAATCAATCTCTCTGTATCATAAATAAAAAATAAAACTTAAAACTTTTTTAAAGAGAAAGCTATATAGACAAGTCATAATCAACTCATAGAGGTGATATATCTAAAGACATCTCAATTGTATAAAAAGTATAGCACTTGTGATTTTAATGAAACATTTCAGTTTTAAATACTAAGTTCAATTCCAGTCAATAAATTTACCAAGACCTAATTTATAGGAGTTGGAAAGAAACAAATAACTATTTTTTTTTGAGAGGTTTTTGGTATAGGGCGTGTGTGCTCACCAGACAGACAGAGACAGAGAGATAGAAAGCGAGAAATCATTCCCCAGAAGGGATGGCCACTCCGCAATCCCTTCTCCTCCTCCTCCATTCTCCTCTCGGGATCTTGGGCATGCATGCACACGTGCCCAGCGTGAGTTTTAAGCCACCAGTTCCGGGACTCAAACTGTGGTCGACTATGTGGGAGTCAAGCAACATAGCAATTACGCTAACTGCTGCTCCCAAGAAACAAATACTATTAAATCATAGTGTTTATCGTCATGAGTTTATAAACCAGTCAGGAAGAAAAACATGAAAAAATGAACTGAAAACCACACAAGGAGGCATAAAGGTTGATGGAAACACAGTGGAAATAGCACTCACATGTGTAAAGGGCTCTTCTAGGTACAGTACAAAAGAAAATACGCATACCTGTGTCCTAATGCCCTATACAAAACCGCAATCCAAAGGAAAAATAAGTCAATATGGTTAACAAATAAATGAGATGTTTCTTGTTAAATTGATAAGGTTGCTTCATGTATTCTGAATTTTCTCTATTTCTTTCCGTAGTTTCTTAGGAATCTGGACAAAATAAATTTAGCAGTTGACTTGTGGCTGGTAACAAATTATGGTGGTAGTAAGTCAGACACAGCCTTGTAGTGGGGAAAATAATCCTTTAGTTTAATCTTATTTTTGGTTGGTGTAACAGATTGCAAAGAAACAAAAAAGCAGCAAATCTGTATTTGAATTAAATATTCATTACAAACCTAATCTGCAACAGCATGAGGATTTTGATAGACATTAGAAGGTTGCTATATTAATAGAATCTATATACAAATTATGATTTATACCATAAAATAATATGTCTATAAGAATGGGGGAGAAGGGACTGCAGTGTGGCTATCCCCCCTGGGAGGTGATTTCTCACTTTCTTTCTCTCTGTCTCTCTCTGTCTTCCTGGTGAGCGCACGCGCCCTGTAGCAAAAACCTCTCCAAAAAAATAAGTAAATAAACTCTTGAGTCTGCTAAAATGTATAATTTAAAAAATTACTTTATTTAACTTTATTTATTTTATTATTTACTGATTTTTTTAAATTTTGACAAGAGAGGGACAGAAAAAGAAAGAGAGACAGAGAGAGAGAGAGGGAGAGGGAAAGTGAGAAAGCAAGCTGTCAGGTCCAGGACTCGGACTGTGGTAGGCCTGGTGGGAGTCCAGTGTCCTTAATCACCATGCCACCTACCAGTCCCAAAATGTATACTCCTAACCGGATAAGCAATGCTGAATAAATTGAACTTCTCATTTGTCAATAGATTCATGACCATCTACTATAGATAATGTATGTAAATTTTTCATTGCACACCTTTTTCCTTGAGTGTAAATTTCACAATGTGTTTACACTGGTTTTGACTGGTTTGGTCTTAGTATTTGTCCAGAAAGAAAACCATAGGACTTTTTTAAGACAAAAGAGTACAATTGGGGGCAAATAAAATATTTGTATTTTCTGTATCTATTAAGAGAGTCTTCTTCACAAAAGAGAAAATAAAGGATAAAAGGTAAAATTTCTCAGAAGCAAGAACTGAAAATAATAATAGTTATGTTGAAAAAAAAAAGAAAAATAACACAGTCTAAAAATGTCAAGGGAGTTCCTCATTAAAAGTAGCTTGAGTAATTTCTGTAACAAAACACATTTAGCCGTGGAAGAAGAAGTCACATTTCATATGACCCTTCACAGGCACTGAAATCTAAGAATAAAGATTTTTTTTCCCAAAAAACAAGATAACTACTGAATTTATAACACCAATCCATCTGAAACATGTGGTTTAGCTTTAAAATTACGTCCTATTCTTAATGAATAGTCAAACCAAACCAATATAACCCCATGCCTTATCTTAAACTTTTTATATGAGTGCTATTTTTTTAAAACGGGTGAAGTTCATAAAAGCACTGTCTACAAAAACAAATGTTGGGTTTAAAATTACCTCATGGTATAAAATAAAGGACTGAAGTATCTTGAGAATAACAAAAATACCTTTGCTAACTTTTTCCTATATCTTGCAAATGAAGTAATTTTATCTGTATTTCAATATTTGATGTAAGAATAAAATACTTCCAATTGACCTTCATGATACATAAAATAGCAGAAAAAAATATTCTGACTATTCTGAATAAGCAATATAATTAATTTTAAATCATCATAAATATTGACCAATTCCTATATGTCTGATATCACTCAAACTTTATAGGTATTACCACCTCAATTCTCATAATTCCAAGGATATTATTAGTATTGTCATAGTTCATAGATGATCACAGTAAAACATAGAAGTTAAAAATGCATCTAAGATAATGTAGGTGAAATATGATATAGCAAAAATCTGAAACAAGACAACATGATTTCAGAGTCCTTCATCCATTAATTTATGCTGTTTCTCAATAAAAAAACATCTCTTAATCACAGTATATTTTATTCAATGTGCCAAAATGTTAATACCTATGGGGCATCAGGGAGATGACTGTGATTTTAATACATTTGTTTATCTTTCTTGATTTGTCATTTATGTATTTTACTTATACATATTCCAGACTTTAACTTCTCCCACCCCTCAAAAACACATATGCACAAGTGTGAACACACACGTATACATATGTGTGTATACCTTTCTGCAATATTAGATGACAGACATATACTAGGTATTGAATGAAGATTAATGAACAAATACATGAATGAGTTAACAGTAAATACAAATACATCATTCAGTAGGGTGATCTTCAAAACGTACTTGGTGCACATAAAATGCTAGAAGCAGACTACAAATAATGTAATAATTATACCTACAATAGGTATAGCACTTAACAATTGAAGGACTTCCTTCACACACAATTTAATCTTCAGATATCAAGAGGACTACATTACCATCAGCAAAAAGGAAGAGACTTTCGTAAGAGGCCCAGCCAAGGCAATACATATATTTAGGAAGTGATAGAATCATCACTAACACCCACATTTTCTGACTTTTAAATTGGGTTATTTTCCATTACATACTCTTGACAAGAACAGCTCCCACATTCAAACCCATCATCTTGAAGATTTCAGAAAAAAAATGAACATGTGGAACATCACATCACTTTAAATTCCTTATTAAAAACAGCTCCCAAGAAGAGAGGGATCCCAGAGAATGGGATGAAAGAGGAAATGGGTTGAGAGGTTTTTATCTGGGTCGGAAGGGCCTTGTTCAGGCTTGTTTTCAAGGGGTGGGGGTTAGTGCATGAATTCCCCTCTTGGCGGAGAATCCTATATAATTTTTAAACTACAAAAATTAATAAATGATTGCTTCTTGCTTCAAAATACACAGGCATCTTTATCAGACACACACATCAAATATGTACTCTAGAGCAGTGATTCTTAAACTTCGCTGCACACTGAGGATCATCTGGAGAGATTTTGTAAAAATCTTGATATCCAGCCTACGCACAAGTAATTTTAAATTGAAATTACTAGGATAGAAGGAAGATATCAGTATCTGTTTAAAGCTCCACAAGTGTTTCCAATGGGCAGCCAAGCTTCTGGGCCAGACTTCAGTGTTCCTAAATGTTACAGGGTTTTGTTTGCCCTCTTATTGGATTAGAGACCAGATATCCCTCAGGTCTCAGAGATCAAAGTAACAACTCATGATAGTGTAGAAGAGAGTGAAGATATATGTGTGTGTGTGTGTATATATATATATATATATA
>NW_006160061.1:44969-49114 GCF_000334495.1 Tupaia belangeri chinensis
ATAAGTAAAATATTTATTATATATATATATATAAGTAAAAAAAGTGTGAGAAAAATAGCATGTGTATGTACAAGTGTGCACACACATTCATACACACACACACCCATTTAGACATAGAGTCACTAAGAAAACACTCTAAAACTGTATTTTCTTTCAATTACATGTATCTATCATACAAATCAATGAAAATTCAATTATTTTTTCAGACAATTTTATTTTGTCACCATTTTACTTTACGTCAGTTAAACAGTATGTACTATGAAGATCTTGGCAATGCAGAATTTGTGATTCCTATTTTAGGCAATTAGAAAAGATCAGGTATAACAAGGGATCATTTTTGATATGTTCAGAATAGACAAATTTAAACAAAGCTCTAATATGAAATATTCTTGCTTTACGATTTACAAAGACTAGGGAAATCATTGTTGCTATAGCAGTATTCCGAACTTGGACACTAACAGCTGGCAAACTACATCGATAAATGGAATGAGAATTTAATTTGTATTAAAAAATAATTATTCAGAATAGATATTGCTTATATACTTTGGGGAGAAATAACTAATCAGCTCTTATTAGGGACAAACTAAACATACTAGGAAAATGAAATCATCAGAAAATCAGTACATAAGACAAAGTCATGTTTATACACCCAGCAGAGGCGAAGACCTATTTGGTATCTACAAGATTGGCCATGAAAGGAAATTTTCACCTCAAAGAGAATTATTTATTCTTCATTTATCCCTACCTTACTACTGGGTGTTTAATGAGTATCTGTAACACTATAGTGCTAAAGCCCTAAAATATGTGTTCAAGGCATAGTTTTGTATTATAGTTCTCTTAAAGCATTCCTTAGAAAGATGGTTTTGTTATATTTAGTTATAATGTATTCTCATTACAAATTCATTTATTCAATAAATCATTCAACAACTATGTATCAGATATCTACTAGACATTGGTCTAAGCGTTAAAACTAACACAGAGATGAAATATCTCTGCCCTGTAAATCAAACATAATGTTTAAATTTGCTTAAAAATCAAATTGTAGTTTAAACCATGCCGCTAGAAATAATTTTCTGCTTTAAAACAAGCTTTGTTATAGAGCTATTCATCGCACATAGCATGCTAGGTATCTGTTAATTTTCTTACTACTATATGTAGTTTAGTGATAGAGAAAGAATTTACAGTAATGATCAGTGTGGGCAAAATATAACTTACTTTAATGGCCAGTTTAGAATTCTGCATCACAGGCTTCAAATCCCTCTAGTATTTTTCTAGGTTTAGGGTGGGCATTAGATGGATAGAGGGTATTTCTCTATACCAGTTTCATTTTCAATTTTAAGTTTCCTATGCACTAAGCTTCAGAGAAGATCTCTTTGAATACTTTTTTACTCTCCTACCAGTATTCCACTATTACTTATTATTTGAGGTTTTTGGTGTGAATGGTGGAAGAATCATCTGAAGGGTTTTTTCTGTTGTCCTGATTAACCCTCAGTCTTAACTAAGACTTCTGGCCTTTAGTCTAGAACTCATCTCTCACCCTGCTATAGTAGACAAGAGCAAGAGAAAGTTTTTTTTTTTTTTTCTGCCAGCTTCCCCCATCTTTAATTATTTTTCAGCTATACCATGAGAACCATGATTTCTTATCCTATCCCTAGCATTGTAAGGTTGTATTTCACAGGAGAGAAGGGAAGAAGGATCCAAGCGATGTTTTCTACCTTTCCTGTAGTGACTGTGGTACCTAATACTGTGCCTGGATCAGAAAAGATGCTTCCTGAGGACTCTAGATTATATACATATATAATTAAATATAAATATAAATATATATATAAATTTATATATAATTTTTATATATTCATGTATTTATATTTATATATATAATTGTTTTTAATCCAGAGGATGCATGCACTTGCTAGAGAGAAACACAGTGGCAAAGGGAGAGTAAAGAAAAAGGGAGAAACCACTTTCAATTCCAATAGGGCATGGTCACACCTCAATCCCACCTCTCCTTGTCTTCATACCACCAAGATGATCTGGGGTGCGCGCGCACGCGTGCGCACACACACACACACACACACACGCACACACACACACCATGCTTCCAAGCTATTAGAGCTAGAATTTAAATCACAATCAGCTGTGTGGGATCTAGCTCCCTTAACCACTTGTTTATGCAGCTCACCCTAGTCTTCTTGTTTTGTTTTGTTCCGTTTTGTTTTGCCTTTGTTTTTGTTTTTAATGAGCATCTATAGAGGTTCATGGAGTAAAACCTGCATATGCAAATTCCCCATGTATTTACAGCCAAAAGTTATACAATATTACCTTTCTAGCTCACAACTGGCACTATCAGATAAAACTTTAACTTCTTCCTACTATCTGGTATCATCTGCCTGAGACAAACAAGTACACATGCCCTATCTTGAGTTTCAAGCTTGTTGATTGCCCTGTGACCCATGCTCCCTGATGAGTCTGAGAAAAGTTTTAAATCTCCAGATCACCCAGTATTTTTTTGGCCTCTTCCAGGGTTGGAAGCAATGTTCCTTGCAACTTTGTATATCCAAAAACAGCTGGATATATCTTAGTTATTAATTCATACATTGTACCATATATTTCTTTATGAAAACATGTTGAACGTGGTTCGCGTCCCAGACCCAGTGGCTTAAAACTCATGTGCGTGCGTGCCCAAGATCCCAAGAGGAGAATGGAGGAGAAGGGATTGCGGCGTGACCATTCCCCCGGGGGGTGATTACTCACTTTCTGTCTCTATGTCTCTCTCTGTCTATCTGGCGAGCGCACGTGCCCTATAGCGAAAAACCTCTCAAATTTTTTTTTTCCTATGAAAAATAAATTTATCAAACTAACCAGATGTATTTCCCTATCAAAATAGCTAAGGCAAACTAGTTAGGTGATGTGGTAGTTATGCTGGCTGGATCTTACATAGCCTAGTACCTCATTCAAGTTCCAGACCTGGTGGTGGAAAATACGCTGAGCAAGTGTGTGTGCATGCATGCATGCCCAAAAATCCACAGAGGAAAATAGAGGAGCAGGAACTGTGGCATCGCCATCCAACATGGGGTGCGACTTCTCACTTCCCTCCTCTCTCTTTCTCTGTCTGTCTCTCTCCAGTGAGTGCACACACCCTACAGCAAAAAAATTTTTTTTTTGAGAGATTTTCACTGTAGGGCGCGTGCGCTCACCAGACAGAGAGAGACATAGAGACAGAAAGCGAGAAATCACCCCCCAGGGGGGATGGTCACACCGCAATCCCTTCTCCTCCATTCTCCTCTCGGGATCTTGGGCACGTACGCACACACGCCCGGCGTGAGTTTTAAGCCACCGGGTCCGGGACGCGAACCGCGGTCGACTACGCGGGAGTCCAGCGACATAGCCATTACGCTAACTGCTGGTTCCCTACAGCAAAAATTTAAAAATGATTTTTTAAAACTAAGGCAAGCAAAATAATACCATAATTTATTGTGACCTTACATATCTTCTGATTTTGCACTCAATTAAATAAATTTTAAAATTCAGAATATGGGGGCCAGAAGGTGGCATAGAGGTTAAGGTAGCTGGATCTCTTACAGCTAACCACATGGCTTGAGTCCCAGACCCAGCAGCTTGAAAAAACACTAGGCATGTGTGCATGCATGCCCTCAGGCCTAAGCAAAGAATGGAGGAAAAGTGATGTGACATGGCCATCCCTCCTGGAGGGTAACCTTTCATTGTCCCTCTCTCTTCCTCTCTCCAGTGAGCACAGATATCCTGTAGCAAAACCAAAATCAAAGAAAAAATCAGGAAATATTGTTTAGGAGACTCAACATTTCCTTCATCCTTATATCACTATTTCAAATGTCCTCTGATATTAGGAGGCTCAACATTATCTAAACATTTCCCAAACCTCTGTGGCCACAAGAGTCTATAGTTGCCACTGGGAAGGTCGAACATTTTTGTCGATGACAGAAAACAAAATTTTATATTTTTCTTGGGGTCATCAGATTGTGTAGTGTTTACATTGCTGGACTCCCACATGGTCTACCACAGCTCAAGTTCCAGACTCAGTAGCTTGAAAATCACGGTAGGTGCATATCCATGCGTGTCTAAGATCCCAGGAGGAGAATGGAAGAGAAATGACTGTGGTCAGGCCATCC
>NW_006160061.1:49145-64556 GCF_000334495.1 Tupaia belangeri chinensis
GGGGGGGGGGCGGGGGTGATTTCTCACTTTCCCTTTCACATTTCTGTCTCTCTCTAGTGAGCACACATGCCCTAAGGCAAAAACCTCTCAATAAAAAAAAATGTTTTTTTTTAACACAATTTATCAAAATATAAAATGTAACATTCAGGACCAGCAGATGGCATAATGGTTACATTGCTGGACTCTCATGTAGACAACTGTGGTTGAAGTCTCAGATCCGACAGATTCAAACTTACACTGGGTGTGTGTATATGCATGCCCAAGATCCCAAGAGAAGAATGGAGGACAAAGGATTGCGGTATGGTCATCACCCCTGGGGAGATGATGTCTTACTTCCTGTCTCTCTTTCTCTGTCTCTCTGGAGCGCACACACACCTATAACAAAAATCTCTCTTTAAATACATATATATAAAACATTCATCTCATTCACAAATATTTTGATGCATAATAACTTATGAGATACAGTTCTAGAACTCATATTCTGTTTAACGACTTCTTTTAAAACTCAAGATAATGTTTAATTTATGACTTATGATATGCCTTTGTCATTCAACTCTCTGCGGAAATAGTTGGGAATATATTCCTAATTTCTATTTATCTATTCCCCTATGGTATTTCTAGATATTATATGAAGTGTATTTTGTAAATATTTCCTAGAGTTATTTTCTAGAAATGACTAGAAAATACTTTCTTCTTAAAATAAAAGCTCTGTTAAAATTTATGATTTTATTCCTTCCAGAAAAAGTATAGATCTAAGCTAAAGTTTTCTGGGTTTCATATGTATCTTGTGTCATTCAAACAACTTTAAATGTAGACCCATGATGGGCATCTGAAGGGTGATTCGCTGATGACATGTGATCTGCAATTAGTGATATTTTGTTGTTCAGTGTCATGTCCCTGCTGATCCCATGCGACCTCTAGTCAAAGATCATTTCTTTCAAAAAAGATTAAGCATTAAAAATATTAACCTACTAAATATGGAAGAGTAGACACCAAGTAATATTTCTGTTTGCTTGGCAAGTCCATTGCTGTGCTGTGGGCGTTGCTCATTACTACCGATGTAACAGAACACTATAAACAGGACAAATGAAATAGCTGAAGAGAAAGCAGTAATATGGACGAGGGGAGAAATAGGTGATTGTCACCAATACCATGTGCTGCCCAAAACAAACCCAAGATTGGGATCTGACTAGTGTAAGTAAGAGTTCCTCACTCATTTTAACTTCCGTGTAGCATTTGAATCTTCTACCTCACATAAAACAATCTGCTTCCTTACACTCGAGGGCATCCTACCTCTTGCTTGTCCGCCAATTCCCATACCTTTTTTTTTCAGTCATTTGTGCTATCTACCCTTAAGAAAGCAACATGAATACATTCTTAAGTTTTTCACCCTTTCCCTTCATTCTCTGGATGTGCAACTGGCCATACTCATCTATACTCATAATGAGGCTTACCCAACTATCTCTCCAGTTCCTGGATGTCCCCAGGTTCCAATTTATATTTTATGAACTGAATTATGCCCTCTAAAATTCTTATGTTGAAACCTAATAACTCACATGACTGTGGTTAATCAGTTACTGCATTGGTAGACAGAACTGTCTGATACTGGATGCTTTATGAAAACTAGAGGTTAATTTGGCTCTTGATTCTGGTGGCTGGAAAGTACAAAATCATGGCCTGACATCACAACATGACTGACAGAAGCACAGAGAGGAAGGCAAGCATGACTACGGAGAAAGAGGAATATAAAACAGACCTTCCCACTTCCTCTGTTTGTCCTTCCCACACTTTCAATAATTGGATGATGTCCTTTCAGTAGGCCCAGTCTTTTACAGGTCTTGCCACCTAACAAAGTTCTTACAATGAGGCCAAGCTTCCATGACTTGAACATTACATTGGGAGAATAAACAATCATCCAAACCACAGCAGTGACTGTACCTGAAGACAGGATCTCTAACTGCTATTTAAGGTTAAATGAGATCCTAAGAGGGGCTGTATCTGATAGGGCTATGAACGTATGAGGAGAGAGATTGCTGGTACTCCCTGTTCTGTGTGATGACATGGAGAGGAAGTGGTCACTTTCAAGTCATGGAAAAAATTCTCACCAGAACCCATCCATGCTGGCATCTGATCTTAGATTTTGGGCTTCCAAAACCGTGAGAAAATAAAGTTCTGTTGTTTAAGCCACTCAATCTGATGAATGTTGTTATGTCAGTCCAAGCTGACTAATACACCCGCTGACAACTAGTCATGTCCATGTGGATGTCCAACAGGTAAAGACAAGCACATCTAAATCAATATTAATTGTCTTTCCACCTAACCTGCCCTTGTTTTAAAAGCTATAGTAGCAAGCTAGAGGATTGATAGCAATCTGAGTTTTCTTATCGTTCACCTTCTGTCTACCAACCAGTCGTCAAATACCATAAACAATCTCCTCAATACAGTCATAACTTAATCTCTCTTCTCTGCAGTCGTGAAAATATTGGATTTAATTTCCTTCACAGGAAACTTCAGTAGTAGTCTCACTCCGTACAGCTTCTTCACTTTAAGTTTTACTCCTGAGCAATCCATCTTCCACTGTTGTAAAATCAATTTAAAATGCAAATACACCCAGATCTCCCACCCATGCACACTTGAAACATTCAGTGATATGCATTGCTTCTTAAATGGAAAACAAGCTTCTGCCCTCCCCTTCCACTCCATGATTTGAGCCCTGATTACCTTTCTAACTTAGCTCTTGTATTTTACTTATACTCTCTTTCTAGTCATTCATTCCATATGTTGAGACTCAGTTCCACACTCGGTTTGCCACTAAGCAGCAGCTGCTTACCATCTTTCCTTCAAAGAATGAGTGATCTAAATTTAAAGAAGGTATTACTTACTACCATATACTGCTTCAATGCTCCAATCCCCTCAAGGTAAAGAAAGGTATGTTAGGGACCAGCAGTTGGCTATGTCACTAAACTCCCATGCAATCGACGACGGTTCGAGTCCCAGACCCAGTGGTTTAAACTCATGCTGGGCACATGTGCGTGTGTGCCCAAGATCCCAAGAGGAGAATGGAGGAGAAGGGCTTGCAGCGTGGCCATCCCCCCTGGGGGGTGATTTCTTGCTTTCTGTCTCTCTGTCTCTCTCTGTTTTTCTGGCGAGTGCACGCGCCCTATAGCAAAAACCCCCCCTCCCCCCCAAAAAAAAGAAAGGTATGTTATGGGGTAATTGTTTCAAGTATTTAGTATATATTGGGTACTTCATAAAGTCTTGTTTGAATAAATGATGGCATTGAGAAATAGTTCCCTCAGGACCAGCAGTTAGCGTAATGGCTATGTCGTTGGACTCCCATGTTGTCGACCGCAGTTCGCGTCCGGGACCCGGTAGCTTAAAACTCACGTCGTGTGCGTGCGTGCCCAAGATCCTAAGAGGAGAATGGAGGAGAAGGGATTGTGGCGTGACCATCCTCCCTGGGGCGTGATTTCTCGCTTTCTGTCTCTCTGTCTCTGTCTGTCGAGTGCATGCTCCCTATAGCAAAAACCTCTTCAAAAAAAAAAAAAAGAAAAGAAAAAAGAAAAAAAGAAACAAAGAAAGAAATATTTCCCTTAGGCTAAAATTAATATTTTCTAAATTAAAAAAAAACCACAGAATGATCATAAATAGGAAAAGGCAGTTAAGTAGTGTTATACTGAATAAAAACTGTATTTACAAAAAAAATTGTTAAAAACAAGAATGTAAAGATATATATACTGTTGATAAGGGTTTGGTAAGAATTAATGTATTATATGTGTTGTGTTTGTGTGTGTTGACATATACAAAAGATTATTTAAAAATACACCAAAACATTAACAGAAGTTACTTCCAGATGGTAAGATAAGATGAAAACTTTATATTTTGTTAAACATGTGTGCTTTTTTCAAATATTATAATAAAAATCATTATTCCTATAGCAAAATTTTTTAAAAATTAAAAAGCATTCAAATATTTAAAAATCAATGGTGGGCACTATGAGAAATACCTATAGCCCCAGCTACTTGGGAGGCTAAGGCTGGAGGATCATGATTTTGAGGATACCCAGGGCAACACTGTGAAACAATGAAGAAAAAATTAATTAATTAATTAAAATCTAAATAATTCACTGTATTTTAATTATATAGATGGATACATTTTTATTTATGTCTTTGTAAAGGTTCTTATGATTTGAAAGAGTAAAGCAAAATGGGTGGGGGCCAGGTGGTAGTCCAATGGTGGTGTAACCAAACCAGCATGGAGATGTCCTAGGTTCGTGACCCAGGGCCTCCCTGAGCATGACAGGTGCACCTATGGGTGCCTATAATATGGGCAATACCACATGGGAAGAGTCCCTTTTCACACCCAGAGATCTTTCTGAATATGCCGAGCATTTGTGTGCCCTCAGTCTGGGACTGTCTAAAGGCCGGGGTGGATCATGCATCTGGACCCTATTGGGGATGCTGTCTCTCTCCCTCACTCTGTCTTTCTCACTCACGAAAGAAATCAATAAGTAATCTTTAAAAAACTTATCTCCATGTTTATAAATGAACAATCCACTATTCTAATCCAATATTCAACAAAATCAATGAACCTTAATTTTCCCTCAGCTTTGTATTTTGAAAACTGATATCCAGTTCTCATGGAAAACAGAAAGGGAGCCATCTAAACTTCTTTAGAATATATTAAACTTAATTTATACTTACAATATTAACTATTCATGCTTCATTATCAGTCAAGGGTACCTGCTTCTAAATTAATTCATGTCAATCTGTCTAGTATTTGTCCAAAGCAAGACACATATAATTTTGCACCATTAATATAATGTATTGAGTCAAAGAACAACTTAATTTGCCACCATCTGTGCTGGTAACTGTCTAGCACAAGTAAATGCAGATTACTTTCATTTTGGCTGGTACTTCTGTGGTTATACCTGAAATCATCATATTTTCACAAAATATTCAAATCATTTCAGTTACTTGTTCTTTGTTATGTAATATATTAGGGGTAATATATAAAATAATTTCATTTTAAAAAAAAAGAGTTTCTTTTTCAAAGAGAGTATAAAATCATTGCACTAACAAGTTAAATATTAAGTGGTAAAAATTGATTGCAATTAGGAACATTCAAAATATCTGATTTTTATTAAATCGCCCTGCAGATATTTTTATCTGTTTTAAATTCATGCTTTTGTTCATTACTTCCAATTCTTAGGATAACTAATGAAGGAGAAGGTAAGGTGGTAATATATACTTCCAAGTGGACAAAAAGAAATAATATTTTTTTTTTTGAGAGAGAGATTTTTTGATATAGGGCACGTGCGCTCACCAGAGACATAGAGACAAGTGAGAAATCACCCCCCAGGGGGGATGGTCACGCCACAATCCCTTCTCCTCCATTCTCCTCTCGGGATCTTGGGCATGCACACACACGTGCCCGGTGTGAGTTTTAAGCCACTGGGTCCAGACGCAAACCACGGTCGACTACGTGGGAGTCCAGCGACATAGCCATTTGTGTGCCCTCAGTCTGGGACTGTCTAAAGGCCGGGGTGGATCATGCATCTGGACCCTATTGGGGATGCTGTCTCTCTCCCTCACTCTGTCTTTCTCACTCACGAAAGAAATCAATAAGTAATCTTTAAAAAACTTATCTCCATGTTTATAAATGAACAATCCACTATTCTAATCCAATATTCAACAAAATCAATGAACCTTAATTTTCCCTCAGCTTTGTATTTTGAAAACTGATATCCAGTTCTCATGGAAAACAGAAAGGGAGCCATCTAAACTTCTTTAGAATATATTAAACTTAATTTATACTTACAATATTAACTATTCATGCTTCATTATCAGTCAAGGGTACCTGCTTCTAAATTAATTCATGTCAATCTGTCTAGTATTTGTCCAAAGCAAGACACATATAATTTTGCACCATTAATATAATGTATTGAGTCAAAGAACAACTTAATTTGCCACCATCTGTGCTGGTAACTGTCTAGCACAAGTAAATGCAGATTACTTTCATTTTGGCTGGTACTTCTGTGGTTATACCTGAAATCATCATATTTTCACAAAATATTCAAATCATTTCAGTTACTTGTTCTTTGTTATGTAATATATTAGGGGTAATATATAAAATAATTTCATTTTAAAAAAAAAGAGTTTCTTTTTCAAAGAGAGTATAAAATCATTGCACTAACAAGTTAAATATTAAGTGGTAAAAATTGATTGCAATTAGGAACATTCAAAATATCTGATTTTTATTAAATCGCCCTGCAGATATTTTTATCTGTTTTAAATTCATGCTTTTGTTCATTACTTCCAATTCTTAGGATAACTAATGAAGGAGAAGGTAAGGTGGTAATATATACTTCCAAGTGGACAAAAAGAAATAATATTTTTTTTTTTGAGAGAGAGATTTTTTGATATAGGGCACGTGCGCTCACCAGAGACATAGAGACAAGTGAGAAATCACCCCCCAGGGGGGATGGTCACGCCACAATCCCTTCTCCTCCATTCTCCTCTCGGGATCTTGGGCATGCACACACACGTGCCCGGTGTGAGTTTTAAGCCACTGGGTCCAGACGCAAACCACGGTCGACTACGTGGGAGTCCAGCGACATAGCCATTACGCTAACTGCTGGTTCCCAAGAAATAATAACTTTTAAAATCTATAATGTGGCATGAAAATTTGTTCACTGATGACTCTGGGTGACATGTTGGGAACTCACAGAGATATTCAGGAGGGACAGGACATGATGATATCAGCCAGTCATGGAGGAACAGACAAATCTTACTGATACAACAGCAGAACCTCACCTATTAAGAAAAAGGATTGTCCTAAATTTGCCAATGTCATGCCTTCCTATGTACCTGGTACTAGAATACAACTAATTTAATTTTTTATAGTTAATATTTAAACATCGATTCATTTTTTTTCTAATACTGTACACTCACAACTTAAAAATAAATTTATAAATTTGTTTTGATGATAATATTCATGTTTTGTTAATATGCAAAACTTAAAGTGGCATAAGAAATAAAGCACTTCGAACTCTAGTATTTGTCAGGAAGTATTTAACTTCCCTTTTTATTTCTTCTGCCTATGTCTATGAGGCTTTTTTCTTTTGTTAAATATTTATTTTTCTATAGAAATCAGATATATTTTTTTCTGTGTAGAGTATGTATATGTGATTTTATTTAATAAATATATCAATAAAGGAAAATCATGTATTCTCTGTATTTACATATTTTTGTATGAGGTGAATAAAGAGAACTCAGAAAGATAAAACGTTGCAGAAAAAAAATAAATGAGAAAATTGATCCCAAACAAAAATTATTAGGACAAGAGGCAATATACTAAGGTCAAATAGGAAAAGGATATGTAATTACGGAGCAAGATAACGCGTAACTTCCATGTCTACAGAGCAGAACTGGTTTAGCAAAATTGATATTGTCCCTTGAGAGACAAAGGTTATAGGTGACCCCACCGACTGTAATGAGATTCGAAGTAAGCATAATGAAGTGAATATGTTTGGCTTGGACATCCAGAGAATAAACTTTTATGTGCATACGTGTAACTGAGAGGCACCAACAGAGGAGTGGGTTGGGTAATAAGTGAGATCATGAAGGGCTCAATCTTTTCATAATATAGGATGGATACTCTACTCTGTCATCCAATCTACACTAGGCTATAGTTAGTAACATACTGCCTAAAGATTATACATAAAAACAATATTTGGCCCCCTGTGTTGTACTGCTGGCTCAAAATCGATATGGAGGGTGGAAAGGAGTGAAGAGTAAACAATGATCCTTCAATAAACCAAATTTTAAAATTAAAAGTATAAAGAGTTCACTTCTCTATCTCTCATCCACCCCTCCCAATGTTAATACCTAATGTAACTAAGACATCAAATATTAAGCCTTTGGAAAACATTCCTCCAGGCTTCTTCCTAAGGCTATAACATTATTTCAATGAAACAAAGAATACATCTTCTCATACATAGTGAATTTTAGCAAACTCAGAATACAGTATTATATTAACACAATATAGGAACATCATGTTTAAAATGAAAAGAAATATACAGATTAATCAAAACCGTTCCTCTTTTCACTAACAATCTTCAGTTTCTAAGGGTTAACAGTGGGCATAGACTTAGCTATGCCATTTGTTAAGCATCTTGCAAGGCTGAAACCAAGGTGTTGATCAAACAATGTTCCTGTTTGGAGTTTAGGATTTTCTTGTAAACCCACTTAATTGTAGACAAATTCATGTCTTTGCAGTTGTAGGAATGAGATTGCAATTTTCTCCACTCTCTGACAAGAGTTGCCATCAAAGTATAAAGGCAACCAACAGTTTATTGTCACATACCTTCTCATGGTAGGGCAGCTTATTGCCTCAAAGCCAGTAGGAAACTCGCTTTCACTAAGAAGGTCCCAGTAACTATTTTCAGAGTTTACCTGATTAAGTAAAGCTCACCCAGGATAATCTCTTTTGTCGTTAAGTCAAAATCAGCTGATTTAACACCTATTATTTAATTTACAGAATTCTTTCATCTTGGCCATAAAATTGAACTTAGTCATATAATGTATAGGATCACATCCACAGGTTTTCCCCTCCTTATGTGTAGGGGATGACATAGAGTATGGGTCATTGGAAGACAATTTAGAAATCTACCTATTACAACCTCTATATTCAAGGTACAGCCTTTTAGGAGCATTAGCGGATACTCTGGGTGTTAACTATAGCTTCTCCTTGGTATTCCTTAAACTCCATAGACCTAGAAGGCTCCTAGAAGCTCTGCTTGTCTTCTTCATACCCTAGCAACTAGTACTTACACATTACCTGTAGGATAAACTGTATTGAACGTTGATGCTCTTTCTCTGTGCTTGTCTTCATGAGCTCCCTATCTTGTTAACTATTTGACTTTCAAACATACAACCAATTTCCAAAAGGTTCATAGAAATGTATATTTTGAAAAAAAAAAACTATGCATAGATTTCATGTTTCTGTGTGTGCACCAAAACTAACTTGTATGCTTATTCCAGGGTTACATATACACACACTTTTTGAAGCCCCTTAATATGTTCTGTTGTGTGTTTCTAAATTTATTTTTATTTTACTTTAATTTAAAAAATATCACCCAGGTTATCTGGTTGTTCTTATTAGGAATGTTAATCTGCAACAAGATGATCCACTATTACAGGAACCCAAAGTCCATTTTCTGAGATTTTATTCACAAATGGTTATCATCAAAGATCTAGCACATAAATAATAAGCTACAAATTGTATAATTTGAAAAAAAGTTCATTTTTTCAGTATATTTGCCAGAGGGTGAGAGATTGAAAGAGAAAGTGAGGGAGACAGAGAGAAAGTGAGAAAGCAACCCTCTGGGAGATGATCACATCACAGTCCCATCTCTTCTATCTTTCTCTCCTTTTGGGGTTTTGAGCATGCATGCACATGCATCCACCATGGTTTTTCAAGCCACGGGCCTGGGACTTGAATTGCATAGTCAACTCTGTAGGATACAGCCACCTTCACTATCACGCCACCAGCTGACTCCATTTTTTACAAAAAGTAGAATCTGTGATGAATTAACTAGAAAACATATTTTATTTTATCTTTTCTTAATATATTTTATTTTATTTGAATTTCTTTTATACATTTAATCACTATCATTGCTTGACTTGTAAAGTGAATTTTCCCAACATAAATATATGTCACACCAGCCCAGTCAAGGATACTAAACATGTTATCAACAGATAATAATCTATTTCTGTGTCCCATAAATGTCTTCCTTCTCTATTTTTCTCCTTAATGTCTTTCCTCACACTTTAATTTTAATCATATTAAATGTTAATTTGAGTGATTGGCAAGTGGCATGGATTGATCTGCACTGGATTCCCCTATGACCGACCATGGTTTGAGTCCTAGACTTGGTGGCTTGATTTCTTGCTTTCCCTTTCTCTCTGTCTCTCTCTCTGGTCAAATTAAAATAATAATAATATAATTGAGATTAAATAAATAAATAATTCTTTAAAAATGTAAATTTGATGGATCACACACTCCAACCCCAAGCACTAATATTTAGTGTATACGACAAATACAATATTTATTTCTTTATTTTTAACCTAATTATTCACATATACATTTTTTATTTACACTTGTAGTCCAATGAACTGTGATAATTAAGAATCTCACAAGATTATTCTAAAGCAAATTTTTATTTAAAAAGTGGATATTCAGCATAATTATTACCAAATTTTCACCCTCAAGTTTCTCTTCATATTTAGCAGAACATGCTTAACTAATAAATGTATTTATTTTTTTTCAAAGTTTTAAGCATTTGGCTTATATCTTTGAATAAATAGCATTATCCACCACAGGGCTATTCATAATGTAGTCCTTTGACAGGTGGCCTTAGCCATCCCTGGGAGTTTATTCATGAGCAACCCCTGGGAGCTTATCCAAAATGCAATCTCTAAGCACCTTACACCTCGAACTACTGAATCAGAAACTCCTAGGGTCAGGATTCTGGTTTACAGCCAACTCTTTGGGTGATTCTGATACACACTACACAATGAGAAACATTATCTTCCTCCACCTGATTGCAACAGGAGTTTTTTTTAGGTTTTTGTTTCTTTGTTCATCTTTTAACACACACACACATACACACACACACATAGATCAAAGTACATAAGTGAAAAATTCTCTTTACTTACACTTGTATCCTTCTATGAGTTAGTCGATAAACTGTTTCATCAAAAAGAAAAGGAATAATAATCTTGCTCCATGCTTGGCTAAGCTCCTGCGTTGTAGGGCAAAGGGCCTGAGCCTGAATGTAGATCAAGGGTTACTTCTCATTTCCACACCATGGTTTGAGGCCACAAAGTCTGCCATAGTGCACACAACTGAACCGTAAATCAAACGTGCACCTCAGACTTGGATATTATGGAGTGAGAAATTTTTAAGAGATTTCTTAAAATAAGTATTGGGCACATGTTTCCAACACACCAACAATCATACAGAATACATAATAAAGCCTGAAAATAAAGTTCATAACAAGTTTAAATATAGGACAGAAATCAAACTTCTAAAACTAAGTAAAGGAGTATCTCCTTATAGAAGAGAATCTTGCTTATAATTATTCAATACTTTTCTAAAAGGTAAGAAAATTATGTTTTCATCAATTTATTTATTCCATGTTTGAGAGAGAAAGAGAAACAGAGGTACAGCACGCCCAATACGCCATAACACCATCCTCAGCTTCCAGCCCAGATCATGGGCATAGACATTCCCTGTGCACTCGGCTAGCACGCTGGAGATAAACCAGCACCCTTTCCATGTGCGCCAGCCTCAGAGAGCAGCTCCTTTTACAACTGCATCATCATCTGGCCCCAAAGGAAAGTTAATTATTATTTCTATATCAATATCAGTATGACAGCCATTTCATCAACCAACAATTTCAAATAATTTTCATTAGGGCCATGATGTAAATTTAAAATTAAATCATCTAATATGACTGGAATAAGACTAAATTCAAAATATATGAATGCAAGAATATAAGGTTCTCTGTTGGAAATGATATGTGAGGTAGTATCGAGCTGATGATCACACACTGTATGCATATTTGGAAAAACCATACTGTACACTATGAGGAGGTACAATAATTAAATGTAAATAAAAATACATAAAACTGAAAGGTAAAGCAAAACAATGTTTAAAATATATATTTACAGATGTGAAATTTACAGATGTGAAAGCAGAAAAATGAGGGACCAGCAGGAGGCGTGACAGTTAAGGTGCTGGATACTCTCACATGGCCAACCACAGTTTGAGTCCCAGACCTGGTGGCTTGATTTCTCTCTCTCTCTCGCTCTCTCTCTCTCTCTCTGTGTGTGTGTGTGTGTGTGTGTGTGTGTGTGTGTGCATGTGTGTCTCACTCTGGTCGAATTTTTTTAAAAATGAATGAATAAATAAAGTTAAATAAATAATTCTTTTTAAAAAGTAGAAAAATGAAACATGTACAGAATATTGTCAGTTTTCCTCCTGGTGAGGTAATTCTACTGTAAAAGATTATATAAAACTTGTGTTAAAAATTATTAAATATGGGGACTGGCAGGTGGCTTGGTGGTTAAGGGTGCTAGACTTCCACATGGCCGAAAGCGGTTTGAGTCTCAGACCTGGTGATTTGCTTTCTCTCTCTCTCTCTCACCCTCTTTCTCTCTCACTCTATGCCTCTCTGGTCAAACTGAAATAAATAAATGAATAAAAAAAAGTTGAATAAAATAATTAGGATAAAAATTATTAAATATATTATTCAATCCTTTCTAACTTTACATGCACTCTTTAATGCATTAAATATTTTCCTGAGGCTACACACAATAAACTAACAAGTAAAATGCCGATATCACTAAGCCACTATATACTTGATATGTTATTTGCTTACCATAAAGATTGGTTCTCTTTGTAATCAAGGATAAATATATGAAAGTTAACTATGCTAAATGTATTCTCCAAACCAGTGGGGAAGTTTTTATACCCCCACCATCTCAGTGACCAAAGCTAACTGACAGATGGCAGATGAATTTTTGTGAACCTGATGTCATCAGAGGTAAGTCCTAATTGATGATGTCACCGAGTTGGTACCAGCCAGTAGAAACACTGAGAGACAAATCTATAGTATCAGTAAGAAAGGCTCACCAGTTTTTCTTTTAAGTTCTGGATCTTCTTAGAAAATAACCTCTGTTTCAATATACTACTTTTAGTGCTATCTTATGAAGTCAGGTCCATAAGAACTAGTATAGTATTTCAAGGAAATGGAATACTTCATTTGGATAATCTGTAGTAAATAATAACAATTAGAAATAATCCTGGGAAGAAACATAAGCTAGGTGAGAAGGGTACCAGCAGATGGCATAATGGTTAAATTGCTAGACTCTCACATTAATGACCATGGTTTGAGTCCCAGAACTGGAGGTTTGAAACTCATGCCGCGTGCATGTGTGTGCATGACCAAAATCTCCAAAGAAGACTAGAGGAGAAGAGATTGCGGCATTTCTCACTTACATCTCTCAGTCTCTTTCTATCTCTTTGGCAAGTGCATATACCATATAGCAAAAATTGCTAACACAGGGTCCAGCAGTTGGTGTAATGGCTATGTTGCTGGACTCCCATGTAGTCAACCACGGTTCGAGTCCCGGACCTGGTGGCTTAAATGCACACTGAATGTGTGTGCATGTGTGCTCAGGATCCCAAGAGGAGAGCGGAGGAGAAGAAAATGCAGCGTGGCCATCACTTCTAGGGGGTGATTTCTTACTTTTTGTCTCTCGGTCTGTCTCTTTCTGGTGAGCGCACATGCCCTGTAGCAAAAAACCTCTTAAAAAAAATCGTAACATGTAAGTAAATAAATAAATAAATAAATAAAATTTTAAAGACATAGATGAGAAGATTTTATATAAAACAATGATTAAAAACAATTAAAATGCCAGTTACAAAATAATTGAAAATATTTCTATATTCCTTCTAAATTCCTGAAGGCAACAACATCTTATGCTTACTAGCTTACGTATAAAGTTTCTTTGTTTCCAAAGTGAATATGTAGTGGTACTTATTTGTATATAGCAACACTGAGTTTTTAGAAAAGCAAACATAAAATAAAAACTGTTTCAATTAAAATAAACTGGGGGCCAGCAGGTGGCGTGATGGTTAAGGGCACTGGACTCCCACATGGCAAACCTCAGTTCCAGTCTAGGACCTGGCAGCTTGCTTTCTCTCTCTCTCTCTCTCTCTCTCTCTCTCTTTCTCACTCTGTCCCTCTCTGGTTAAATTTAAATAAATAAATAAGGTAAATAAAATAATTCTTTAATAATATAAATTGAATATTTTACTACATAAGTAAATCAAGCTGTTGACTTATACAATTCAATCAAGCTATTAATATGTGAGTTTAAAAATTATTGGGGACCAGCAGTTAGTGTAATGGCTATGTCGCTGGACTCCCACGTAGTCGACTCCGCTTCTAGTCCTGGACCTGGCAGCTTAAACTCACACTGGGCGTGTGTGCGTGCGTGCCCAAGATCCCGAGAGGGGAATGGAGGAGAAGGGATTGCGACATGGCCATCCCCCCGGGGGGTGATTTCTCATTTTCTGTCTCTCTGTCACTCTCAATCTTTCTGGCAAGCACACGTGCCCTATAGCAAAAACCTCTCCAAAAAAAAAAAACAATTATTAGATATACAAAATGAAAATTTGAAGGTATAATATAGAGCTGCAAACATTTATAACAATCTATTTCAAAGACAATCAACAATTTTTGTATTTACAAATAATTGAAATATTTACATAGCATAAAGGACATCTATGATAATTTTAGCTCATTTAGAAATAAATAGCCTTATTCCACTTAAAAATTCTGACTTAGATGATTCATATTTGTTTTGTTTTGAGAGGTTTTTGCTATAGGGGGTTTGCACTCACCAGAAAGACAGAGACAGAGAGACAGAAAGCAAGAAATCACCCCCTGGGGGGTTGCACATGTCACAATCCTTTTTCCTCTGTTCTCCTCTCGGGATCTTGGGCACGCACACACACGCACCTGGCGTGAGTTTAAGCCACCGGGTCCAGGATTTGAACCACAGTCTACTACATGGGAGTCTAGTGACATAGCCATTAAGTCAACTGCTGGTCCTAATGTTTTATAATTGTACTAAGAAAACAAAAAAGTTTCGTTGAAATACATATGTGTTAAATCATAAAAAAATTCCTTTATTCTAATCAAAGTGTAATCGTGTTTGCACAGAAGGCTTACATAGTTTTTAGAACAGTAAAAAAATAACAATTATTACTGATACAATCTTGCATCCCTGTGATATACTATGTAATACATTACAAGAATTTAATCATATTAATATTAATTTCTACAATACATGTTGGAGAAGTTATTTTGAAATTTTACTAACATAGCTGCTATGTGTTATTCAGTATATCATATAATACTATTATCTTCTTGTTTTATTTAGAATTTACTGTCACTAATCACTTTTAGACATCTATGAAAATTGCACTGGATGTTTAATTTATAGCAAACATCTACAGTTACTAAATATAGCAACATAAAATAACCAGTAGTTGTAGCACTTTGGTATTTGAAGTATCTAAGTAATTTCTCTGCCTTTTACAAATTGATTTCACATACAAATCTGGGAAGCACTAGTACAATATTGATAAAATACATTAGACACAAATATTATCACCTTCAAAATTTTATAACATTTTGACTAACCTTTCCTAATCAAATAAGTGTTTCCCCAGACTATATCATGTTTGATTTCAAAGTATATCTTCTAATAAAGTAAACATTTGTAAAGTTTTAAAGTTTTAATGATGGAAGAAAATGAAATATTAGGGAAA
>NW_006160061.1:64587-66606 GCF_000334495.1 Tupaia belangeri chinensis
TGTAAAATGTGCAAGAAAAATGATTATGAGTTTACTTTACTTCTGTGGGCCTTAAGGATACTAATTTGCCTAACAGGCATGAGTGAGTAATGAGGTCGTTATCTAGAAGACAGTGACATTTTTACTGTTCATGCTGCCATGATTTTTCTTTTTTCATTCCACTTTCCTTTTTAAAATTAAAAAAAGAAAAAGTAGAGTATTATATTGTTTTTCACTGGCAATAGATCACAGATCCATCTTGCTTTTTAGAAGCACTAACAGTAAGGAATACACTTGCTCCAGAACCACCTAGTACCAGTTAGAAGCACTAACAGTAAGGAATACACTTGCTCCAGAACCACCTACCACCAGGAAACAATTATTATTATTATTATTATTATTATTATTATTATTATTATTATCATTTTTGACAGGTTTTTGCTAAAGGGCGCATGCACTCACCCGAAAGACACAGAGAGACAGAAAGCAAGAAATCACCCTCCCCCCCACGGGGGATGGCCATGCCGCAATCCCTTCTCCTCCATTTCCCTCTAGGATCTTGGGCATGCACACACACATGCCCAGCGTGAGTTTAAGCCACTGGGTCTAGGACTCGAACCGCAGTGGACTACATGAGAGTCCAGTGACATAGCCATTACGTCATCTGCTGGTCCCTACTAAGGAAACAATTCTATGAACCTAGAAACCCAGAAACAAGTTACATAATCAGGTCATTTGATCATTCAGTGTTCAGCTTCAACTCAACTTTTTCATACATGTATTTTTCAGCGAATTGATGAAAAAATAATGAGCTAGTACCCGTTGCTATTTTATTTTAGTTCCAGATATATTCCCAAGGACTACAGTGAATTTCCACACAAATTCTACACAGCATTAAACACTTCCTGACAGTCATGGTTATTATTCTCATCAAAGCACAGTTAGTATCTGAACTTTTTCCTTAGAAATTAGTAAAATGAGCAAGTCTATATTAACAGCACACTAACTTTAAACGTGCATATGATACATTAAAATATGCTAAATTTTTAATTACCATTCAAGTTCCTTTACTTCTTATTACTCAAGTATTAAAATAAACACAGTGGTTGCTATTTCTCTAGTTATATGGAGGAACTTATGGATTGAAAGCACAGCCTAAAAATATAGCCATAGTAAATCACTTACTTAGCAACCCCCAGGACAAACTAATCAGATATTAGTATTTCTCTGAAAAGTTTACTTTCCCCCAAAAGGATTACAAATGTCAGACTAATATTTCATTTATGTGATTACACTCTTGTTATTTCAAACAAATTGTTAATGCCTTTAGCATCCCGTATTGTACATTCCTATCTTTGGCATTAGTAGCTTGTTCCTACTAAATTAGGTGTATTTGATGATCTTCAACACACTGACCCAAGCAGCCCAATACATTGGCAATTTATTCTCTCATTTTAAGGAAGTAGAAAAAATTTTTTAATTAAATAACTTCTTCAGGGTCAGATGTTGGTGGAACAGCAAAATATAAAGGTAGCAACACAATCCCATATGAGAAAGTAACTGGTTCAGGTACAGAGACTTCCCTGAGTAAACTGAGTACACACTTGGCCCATGATCCAGGGCTGGCTGAAGGTTGGAGGTAGACTGCAGCGTCAAGACCCTGTTGAAGGTGGTGTGCTCCCTTCTTTCTCGCTCTTGCTCATTAAATAAATAATGAAATAAATGAACAAGTGAAAAATAAAATAAGTTATTGAGAGCTAGGACAGCCAGGAATAACAGAAATAGTTACATGTAGCTCAAGCTTATCCCTTTAAAACACTGAAAAATATAAGTCTCCATTTAACACATTATAGCATAATTATATGCTTCTAGGTCTACACCCACTACTAGTTTATAGTCCTCTCAATAGTAAGAGCTACACCAAAGTCATTCTTAAAATTCTTGTAAAATAGCCAAACCATGTTTTTGTTTTGTTTTGCTTCTTTTTTAGAGAGACTTTTGTTACAGGGCGTAAGTGCTTGAGAGAGAGAGAGAGAGAGA
>NW_006160061.1:69016-135855 GCF_000334495.1 Tupaia belangeri chinensis
AGGGAAAGATGTAAAATGTGCAAGAAAAATGATTATGAGTTTACTTTACTTCTGTGGGCCTTAAGGATACTAATTTGCCTAACAGGCATGAGTGAGTAATGAGGTCGTTATCTAGAAGACAGTGACATTTTTACTGTTCATGCTGCCATGATTTTTCTTTTTTCATTCCACTTTCCTTTTTAAAATTAAAAAAAGAAAAAGTAGAGTATTATATTGTTTTTCACTGGCAATAGATCACAGATCCATCTTGCTTTTTAGAAGCACTAACAGTAAGGAATACACTTGCTCCAGAACCACCTACCACCAGGAAACAATTATTATTATTATTATTATTATTATTATTATTATTATTATCATTTTTGACAGGTTTTTGCTAAAGGGCGCATGCACTCACCCGAAAGACACAGAGAGACAGAAAGCAAGAAATCACCCTCCCCCCCACGGGGGATGGCCATGCCGCAATCCCTTCTCCTCCATTTCCCTCTAGGATCTTGGGCATGCACACACACATGCCCAGCGTGAGTTTAAGCCACTGGGTCTAGGACTCGAACCGCAGTGGACTACATGAGAGTCCAGTGACATAGCCATTACGTCATCTGCTGGTCCCTACTAAGGAAACAATTCTATGAACCTAGAAACCCAGAAACAAGTTACATAATCAGGTCATTTGATCATTCAGTGTTCAGCTTCAACTCAACTTTTTCATACATGTATTTTTCAGCGAATTGATGAAAAAATAATGAGCTAGTACCCGTTGCTATTTTATTTTAGTTCCAGATATATTCCCAAGGACTACAGTGAATTTCCACACAAATTCTACACAGCATTAAACACTTCCTGACAGTCATGGTTATTATTCTCATCAAAGCACAGTTAGTATCTGAACTTTTTCCTTAGAAATTAGTAAAATGAGCAAGTCTATATTAACAGCACACTAACTTTAAACGTGCATATGATACATTAAAATATGCTAAATTTTTAATTACCATTCAAGTTCCTTTACTTCTTATTACTCAAGTATTAAAATAAACACAGTGGTTGCTATTTCTCTAGTTATATGGAGGAACTTATGGATTGAAAGCACAGCCTAAAAATATAGCCATAGTAAATCACTTACTTAGCAACCCCCAGGACAAACTAATCAGATATTAGTATTTCTCTGAAAAGTTTACTTTCCCCCAAAAGGATTACAAATGTCAGACTAATATTTCATTTATGTGATTACACTCTTGTTATTTCAAACAAATTGTTAATGCCTTTAGCATCCCGTATTGTACATTCCTATCTTTGGCATTAGTAGCTTGTTCCTACTAAATTAGGTGTATTTGATGATCTTCAACACACTGACCCAAGCAGCCCAATACATTGGCAATTTATTCTCTCATTTTAAGGAAGTAGAAAAAATTTTTTAATTAAATAACTTCTTCAGGGTCAGATGTTGGTGGAACAGCAAAATATAAAGGTAGCAACACAATCCCATATGAGAAAGTAACTGGTTCAGGTACAGAGACTTCCCTGAGTAAACTGAGTACACACTTGGCCCATGATCCAGGGCTGGCTGAAGGTTGGAGGTAGACTGCAGCGTCAAGACCCTGTTGAAGGTGGTGTGCTCCCTTCTTTCTCGCTCTTGCTCATTAAATAAATAATGAAATAAATGAACAAGTGAAAAATAAAATAAGTTATTGAGAGCTAGGACAGCCAGGAATAACAGAAATAGTTACATGTAGCTCAAGCTTATCCCTTTAAAACACTGAAAAATATAAGTCTCCATTTAACACATTATAGCATAATTATATGCTTCTAGGTCTACACCCACTACTAGTTTATAGTCCTCTCAATAGTAAGAGCTACACCAAAGTCATTCTTAAAATTCTTGTAAAATAGCCAAACCATGTTTTTGTTTTGTTTTGCTTCTTTTTTAGAGAGACTTTTGTTACAGGGCGTAAGTGCTTGAGAGAGAGAGAGAGAGAGAGAGATTGAGAAAGTGAGAAATCACCCCCCAAGAGGGTATGGCCACTCTGCAATCCCTTTTCCTCCATTTTCCTCTTGGGCACACACGCACATGCACCCAGCAAGAGTTTCAAGCCTCTGTGTGCAAGACTCAGACCATGGTCAACTACGTAGAAGTCCAGTGATGTAATCACTATGCCATCTGCTGGTCCTGCCAAACAATGTTTTAATGATAGCTCATTCTGTGAAGAATCAAGAATCAATCCCAGAAGAAGAAATGTTCTTTACTTGCACCTGTCTTTACTGTCCTCCCTGACTTGGACCACCGGGAAAAGTTCACCCTTTCCTCTCCAAATCTTGCTTATGTTTTCCAGGGCAGCCTCATATCTCTTAATCCCTCTGACTTGGACTGACCCTCTGGATCTTGGTCCCTCACTCTCCCTATCTGTCCAGGCTTATCCCCAGGTCCCTGCATCCTCAACCTCTGTCCAGTTCTTTGACTGGGCCAGGTATCAACTCCTTCTCATGTTCTTTGTCTCATCACAATCCAGTCCCCCGCCTGGCCAATGATCTGTTAGAATGAGTTATACACTATTCCCAACATTAATGAAAAATGTTCTGTCTCCTGAGCTGGGCTCCAAATTCTGTGAAATTTATATGCTAATTGGTTCTAGTTGAGTATCTCAGAGAAGGTTTTACTGCAGGAAACTCTGAGGGTGGTTTTGCATAAAGCTGCTTGGCTTCTCTTTGCTCTGTCTCCAAAGGTCCATTGGACATAGGCTCCCGAAGATATGAAGTTACTACAAGCAAGTTTAGTCAGACCCTTGGGCACTCATCCTAAAAGAAAGTCAATTGGCTAGCCTCAGTTATTTTTCCTTTCCTACTGAGTACTCAAGCTTTAGGCTAATAGCCGGTTTTGTGTTTCAATCTCCTCATCAAATGTTAAAACAATAGCTATCACCATTTATACACCGATTTTCTAACATATTAGTCTGAACTAGTTCAAAGTTGCAGAAGAAAGTTTTCAGTTCTGCTTTGTAAGCTGTATGGCGAGGAAAGTGCACATTAGATTATTCATTTAGCAATCGTTTTTTGCACTGCTTAGGGATATTTATCATTCCATATTCTCAAACCTACTCTTTTGTTCTATTTTCCAAACTAACAGAGCAAGACTATATATAATAAATGTCATATCAGATTCTGAAACACATCTTTAAAATATGACTAAGTAAGCAAATTCCCTTGTAATAAGGATCTCTGAAATTTATCATCTTCCAATGACTCATTTTCACTTCTAATTAAATGTGGAAAGGCTTTATTCTAAGAAACTGAAAGTGTATATTAGTTACTCATTTATTTATTCTAAGTATACTTTATCCCACAGTGATTTAGAATTCTAATACTGGCAATCCACATAATTATGTGTGGAAAAGTCTTCTAAATAGAAATGATGGCACAAAGAAGACAATTAGTAACTATCTTCTCTTTTGCTCTTCTGTGACAAATTTCTACCTTCAGTATCATCTTTTTCTCTTCTTCATTTCTTAAATGATAGCTTCCTGACACAGAATCCCAACTCTCCCATTGTTTAATTATGTGATATTGAGTAAGTTATTTAACTTCTCTGTGCCTTTAGTGTTTCATATCTGACAGAAGAATGAAAAAGAACCAGCCAATAAATTAAATAAAATAATACTTATTCTGTAAAGAACTGCTCATAGGAAGCTTGGATAAATGCTACTTATTATGTTAATATTGTACTTCCTCTGGATCACAAAATATTAATCTCAATATGCTGCTTTATTTCAACTAGCCTATTTCTGTATATTGCTGATCCTGTTTTTGTTTTATCTCTGCAGATAAATATTATCCTGTTCATATTGTACCTAATGTCATTGCCTTATGACATATTTATTTGCCTCCAGACTGTTCTTTGTCCCAAACATCATGTATTATAAGATCATCATAAAATGGCTTAAAACATTACTTCAATCAGTATCTTTCACTTTCAACTAAATTCTTAGCACATACGAGGACAGAATAAGGGCTGTTCATCCTTCCCTGCTGTAGTAATTCAGAGTGTATATAGATAAGGCTCAACAACAGATCTCTGTGACATTCATTCTCTCACCTAAAATTGCCCAGGGACTTGCCATTCCCATCTGAGCTTTCCTCAGAAAAATCTACCTTGCCAAGAACGCTTTTCCACATCTTGACAAATATCTTAATTCTACCGCTAAGTTAACTTCAAAGAGAAAGATGTCCTTTCTCTTTAAATTCAGTTGGCTGGCTTTTATCACAATTGGACCACATGTATTTAATAATTGCTGATTTGGAGGAAGAAATATAAATAATCAGGCAAAGACTGAGCACTCTCTATTTCTTTCTCTCCCTCTTTTTTTTTCCCCCTAAAGGATGTGATCTTTTCAAATAACAGAGGATATGACTTGAGACATATATTCATACTTAGAATTTGAAATACGTGACACAGACCTATCACTGTAGTTCAATTAATGACTATTCAGGCCAATAGATCAGCTAATGGATTTTTAAACAGGACCAAGTCAAGCTTTATAAAGTATTATTTACATTGTTTTATATCTTTATGCATTAAATTCTTAGAATATCCTTTGGAAAGTGTCAATAAGAGAAGATTCAAGCATTCCAGATGCACTGGCCAAATCATTTTAATTTGACTCCTTAATTGCAATCTTTAATTGCATTAATTTTGAATTCCTTTACTGCTGTTATTATTGTCTCTATTATTGCATGTATAACCAAATTTGACATAAAGTGCCCTACTTCTTTCTTTTTTTGTTTCAGGTTTTTTGCATAGGGCATATGTGTTCACCAGAGAGACACAGAGAGAAAGACAGTGAGAGTAAAAGTGAGAAATCACCCCCCAAGGGGAATGGCCATGCCATAATCCCTTCTACCCCATTGTCCTCTCAGGATCTTGGGCATGCATGCATGCACACATGCTCAGCATGTGTTTTAATCTGGAACTCGAACGGAGGCCAACTACATGGGAGTCCAGCAACATAACCCTTATACTATCTGCTGGTCCCAGTGACCAATTCTTTTAATTTAGTACTGTTACCAGAAAATGCAACAAGGTTGGTCATTGAACTAAATGAATGTTTTCACAACTTCCTTCTCTGCAAAAAACTACATTCCCCCTGACTTGAGATCAATTATCTCTCAATTCAGAATGTGTCCCCATCCCATCTAGTTCCATGCCCAGGTATTAAAAAGGCAAGTTTTATTCTTATTATTGACTATAATACCAAGTCTTTGAGATTATTTGTCATCACCTAATTTTATAGCATAGTTCCCTGAAAATACCTAGCTTCTTGTTCTAGAATGAATTAACATACTCAAATTCCTTACAATAAATACTAGCCTTTATCATGGGACCATTTAAGCATATGTACTAATATTTAATCTCTCTAATTAAATTATGTGATCATTCAATCTGTCTAATAATATTTAATCCCTTTTTTGTGCCAATAGGCATCTTCTTACTTAGTGTTTGTCTTGTTTTCAAGGTAGAGAGAATAAAGGTCCTCTCCCTTAAGCTCAGACTAATTTCAACCATCTATTTAATAACATCACCTAGATGATTATGAGCGTCTCAATCCATTATAATAGCCAACAATGAACTTTAGTTTAACAAGAAATTTCTCTCATTTTACTCTCAGCCAATTCTTCTCTCCACAGACTTGCTCAATTTTATTTGAAAAAAAAAAATCAGCATTTACACACTTGCTTAACTTAGAGATCTGGTTCTGACTGTGATTCTTTCTACTCCTTCATCCTTCCGTTCCAGTGTATTATCAAGACACATTCAATCTGTCTAAAACTTGTCAAAGTCCATGTGTTTCTCTCCATCTTCCCCTTCTAAGTTCAAACTACCTTCCTCTCTTTCCTGAACTACCATAACAGCCTACTTATTGGCTCTTGTACTTCTCTTATTTCCCTCTAAAGTGAATTCCCAAACAACATCCACAATGAGATACTTTAGAATATATATTTAATTATGTCATTTCTTTTCATCCCTTTCCTCTACAGTTAATATACTTCAGTGGCTCCTCACTATAACTTTGGATGAAATCCAAAGTTTTACCAAGACCTGAAAGACCTCATGAGCAGCTTCTTGCCCAACTTTTCAGTTCTCTTACAATTCTTTCCTTTATCCACTTTGCTACACCCATTGTGACTCCATTCCTTGGGCATCCGGAGTTCTTTCAGAGGCTTTCTTCAAATAGCATTTTGTTTGTTACAACATTAGTCCAGAAAAGATTTTTCTACTGTGACAGGAAAATCTAATCACAATGATTAGGATAAACTTGGTCTAAAAGGATTTAGGGACAGGGGATTAAAATAATAAATGCCCGAAGCATCTTTACAATTGTAAATGTCCATAAATTCAAAGTGGGCAACCACTGCTGAGATTATGTATCCTGGATAGTGCTTTCCAAATGTGATCACCAAATCCTCATACATATATTGTTTTTGTTTATTATGTAGTTAAATATACTGCTGTAATTCTAGTATTTATTGATTGGTGTACACGATACCTAGTTAACAATTAAATATTTCATTTGGAATAGTACCAATATTTCTCTATTGATTTATATGCAATTTATATTTTCAAGTATGATGTGTTTTCTCTTTGATTTGGAAGGCCAAAGTCTAAAAGAAAGTGTTGAAATTACTAAGATTTTTCCAGCATAAACCAACTCCATGTTAAATCATATAGCATTTGATATTTTAAAGTCAGGTCTTAATTGTACTAAACAAGAAAGGAGACAAAGTTACAGAGATATGGTTGTATTTCCCTGCCAGAATCAAATAGCCTCCTGTCCAATGTTTCCGTATCTCACCACTAGTAATGCTACCTAGCAATTTCACATTGCTTGAGATCAGTGCTTACAACTCTACCAAAGGCCAGCTATAGAACTACCATGAAAGTGCAAAAGTGCTCTGACATGAACAACTGTGTTGAGATCACATAACAACTTACACCAAGGAAACTAAATACAGCCAAAGATTTCCGATAAAAACTCAGTGTTGCAAACCACCGCCAAATTCAGCTTCCTACTGAATAACATTTTAATAAATAATGAAACAGGAAAATGCATCAGGCAAACAGGCCGGGAACTCTCTTGAGAGGCATTCAGTCAGGACATAGTTTCATAGGATATCAAGCAGTGGTAGGGATAAACTCTTCATATTCTACAGTTTATTGAGATGGGTAAAAAGTAAGTCCATTAATATGTTAAGCTAAAGGAATCCACAAAAGCTGCTAAAATAAAAATGACATATGTAAAAATTAATCCTCTTTTCTAGAATTAAGTTTTTTCGTATATTGTCCTTCATACTAAGTAACTATTAAACCATGTACTATGTTTAGTGCTGAATCATAGCAATGAGATTAAAACCTACTCTCTCCAGGAATTCACAGTCCAATGTAGAGGAAAGCATAGGTAAGTTATCAAAGTTAAGCGTAACCATTGATATAAAAGAGGAATACCACGTGGAGAAGATACAGGGTCATCAGAAAAGTCATGGCACATTTTTGCATAGGAAAACACAACATGACTTTTCCGATGACCCAACAGTTCTTTGGACAACTCAATTAGAGAGTTGTAGTGAAGTTAGGTCTACGTCTTAGGGTGAAGAAACAAGTCTCTAAACAGAATGCTGCCAAATATGCTTCAAGAGAAACTGGCATTTGGACTTACATTGGAAGGAAGAGGGGCTCACTTGGAAGTCAAGGGTTTTTTCTAGGGAAAGTGATGCTCTTCGCCGAGAATGATAAATAATTAAATATTCAGTTTTCTAAGAATGGGCACTTAATAAATCATGAATAGTAAGCCATATTAAAAATAATAGCTAGTCCTGATTGAGAGTTTAGTTTTTACTTGTATATAACATTATAGATAGATAAATGCATTCCATTCTGAGGTAGATGCAGTTGTTTTCCCATTTTTCAGATGAAAGATTCGAAATAACTGAATAGTTAAGTAACTTATCGAAGTGAAAAATATCAGTAAAGAGAAAATGATCCTCAACAGTCACGTGAAAAATTATACATATTTTATTACAGAAGAAAAACACAATAATAGAATTAACCATAAACTGGGCTGAATTAACAACAGATGGGGCCGGCTAGATGGTACAACACTAACACGCAGCTCAAACACTGGAGCTGGATCCATACGGAAGGTTTCAGGTTCAGTTTTCCCTAGCCGACCTGAATTCACTGGGCACATCCACTCATGACCTTGCCTGGCGGGGAAGGCTGAGGGGAAGAAGTGGTCACAACATGCGGCCCTGTCAAAGGCACTTGTTTTTCTCTCTGTTTCTCTAATCTCTCTTTCTCTTATCTCTCTTTCTTTCCTTCTCTCTCACTCTCTGTCTCTCATGTCCATGAAAATAAACTCAAAACAAAATTTTTTAAAAAAAGACCCCAGTAGATTTGATACTGCAGAAGTTAAGATTAGTAAACTTCACTGATAAGACTATTCAAAATGAAACAAAGGGAGAGAAAGCTTGATACATAGAAGCATTGATGTTATACAGGACAATAAACTAGAGTTATAAAGAGCAGCTCTGGAGGAGGAAATCATGTTGGTTACACTGTATACATTTGTCAAAACACACCCTAGGCAGCAGAAGTGGCACAGTGGTAACAAAATGCTCTGCCACACTGAGGCCATATGGGAAGGTTGCAGGTTCATGTCCAGAGGTCTCCCTTTGTACATATGTCCCCTGATCTCGGCTTGCTGGGTCTGTGGTTAGGATTGTGATGAAAAGAACTACTGACGCTGACTCTCTCTCTCCTTTCCCTTCCTCCCTCAGTCTTCTTTTCCCATAAAATGAATAGATGTCAAAGAAATATATCAGAATACACACTTAAACTAGGTAAATATTGTTTATAAATTACACTTCAAAAAACCTGATTTAAAAAAATATAAAATAAACAATGAGTAAGTCACTATTAGGCTTTAAAAAAAGATGGTGCTGTAACTCATGAAAAGCAAAAAGATGGAATGCATATAATCCCAATATGATTTAAATAATGTTAAAGATAATATAAATCTTGTTTCCCTAAATGTTACTATTAGGAAATACTTGAATGTTTTCTTCTCCATTTGCCTTTAGTATACCCACATCTTCGGGAGCTGAGCTAGCACCGTTTGTTAGGCTAACATCCAAATACACTTCCAATATCTAGGACAAGACTAGGAATTATTAGAAATGTATACCACATAATGATTGTTTATACATGTTGACAATTGCCAATTATCTAAGTCAGCTACAAAAATAATTTAAGTTTTGATAAAGCTGGCCTCCAATATTATTTTCCACCATAGAGCACATGCACTTGCTAGAGAGAGACAAAGAGAGGGAAAATGAGAAATCACCTCCCACGGGGGCAGAGGTGGCCACACCACAACCCCTGATCTTCACCTCTTCTCTCAGGATTTTGGGCATGCAGACACACACACCTTGTGTAATTTTCAAGGTGCTGGGTCCAGGACTCCAACTATGGTTGGCCATGTGGAAGTCCAACACCTTAACCACCATACCACCTGCTGGCTGTCAAATTCCACATAAACCCTGACACAAGAACTCAAAGAAAGCATGGTCCAGTTGGACTACATTCCTGACTACAATACAGTTTTAAAAATAGGTATTTCATTAAACTTTTAAAGCTGTGTACCTATAGATAAAAATTAGCATTCAAGAGATTTCCTTTAAGAAGCATTTCATTATAAAAAATAAAACTTTAAAACTGATGACAGGTATAATCAAATATAATAGATCGTTCCTTAAGCTAACCAGTAAAAATTATTGCAGTTCTGTGATACCATTAAACATTTATCTGTCGTGTTCTCACATCATCTTTCTTTTCCTTCAGAAAGAAGCACACTATTTTCACTAAAAGAACAAGGTAGTGACACCTTTCTTGAAAATGCCAGTATGGCATAATACAAAGGGCAAAGAATGAAATATGTTCGTTTCATTTAGACCAGTACGCACTGCCACATGTTAAATAGGTGTTAAGAATTAAAAGAGAATGCCAAGGACATGAAGAGCTGTAGTGAAATAAGTTCCACTCAAATTCTTTCTTGCCTCTTACTGTTCAATTGAACTCTTTTAGTTTCTCATATTTGGAAACCAGGATTTGAGAAAATGTTTAAAGCTTACGTAACTTAAATATAATCATTCATTGAACACTTCAGTGTATGTTACAGTCTGACTGTGGCAACAATGCCAACCAACCTAAAAATTAATAGATGAAAGAAGGGGGAAGGAATTGAATTATATTATTTTCAATGAATAATTTTTGCTCTTTTTAATACTTAAATAGTTTATAAAGAAATATCAGTATTAATCTGATGAATATTTAACTTTTAGGTGGAAAAGTATTGAGATACTCTTTTAAAAAGAAAAAGCAGAAATCATTTAGAGATGGTAACATTTCCATGCCATAAAAAATTATATATTTTTTCTAAGCTACTATGATTGTCTGAATCAGATTCATTTTTTAACCCTATTTCAGCCCAGAATTGGTAAACATTAAAATTACATGGAAATTCACACACAAAAATTATAAAACCTGAAGAAGCCATAGCACATTTCACTTCTCACTGTTAAGATCACATTTCACTCTCCGCTTAAGGGAAAATTAGACAATTTATAAACAAAATAGACTTACTTCAAGATTTAATTTTATTTATGTCACGGTAACTTTATAAAATCTGTCTTATCATCTCCTAAATAATTTCCAGATAGAAATAGTTCTCTTTTCAATAAATTGGGAATATTCAGTCTTGTTTTCTTTTTCTGTCAATGCTAACAAAATTCTTATTGTGTTAAATATATCCAATATATTAAATATTCTTAGCACCTTCTTACAGAAAACACTGGAACATCTTTCTTTCTTCCTTTTTAAAATTTGGTAGAGGGCACGAGCATTTGCCAGGGAGAGACAGAGAAAAAAAGAGAGACAATAAGAAAATACCTCCCCACTGGTGGGCAGATGGCCATTCCACAATCCCTCCTCTTCCGTTTCTCTTTTTGTGATTTTTGGGCTCACGCTTACATGCACTTGGTGTAGTTTTTCAAGCCACTGAGGTTCATGACTCAGACTGCATAGTCAGCCATACAAGAATCAACCACCTTGGCGACCATGCTATCATCTGGCCCCATCAAAACCTCTTACAGATATTTTTTTTCCTAGACAGACTAAAAACTATTTTCATCTAGGATGTGTGTGTATGCGTGTGTGTGTGTTTGTTATATTTATGTGACAATCTATAAGTTTTCCTGAAAAATAAAACAAGAAGCATAGTGTTTGGTTATTTCATTCAACCTATCTCTGGAAGTCAAGTTAGAAGTTACAACTTCATCATGACACTTATTAACGGAAATAAAGGGTATCTCTTTAGAAGAGGATCTATATTACCTGTTAAAGACAGTTAAGATTCTCTGTAAAATCAGGTAATTATAGGGACCAGCAGTTAGCGTAATGGCTATGTCACTGGACTCCCACAAAGTCGACCGTGGTTCGCATCCCATCCCCCTTGGGGGGGTGATTTCTCGTTTTCTGTCTCTCTGTCTCTCTCTGTCTGTCTGGTGAGCACACGTGCCCTATAGCAAAAACTTCTAAAAAAAAAAAAAAGAAAAAAAAATCAAGTAATTATAAACACTGGCAGATGCTATGCAGAAACTAATCCATCCCTACCACCATATTTCCTTGGGTACACTCACTTCCACTTACAAACTTGGTGATAGATGACTGTTACAACTTACAACAGAATTTGCAGTTATCAGCAACTTATTTACAGACTTGTAAAATGACACAGCATAGTATTTGTATCACAGTAGAAAACGCTTTGCATACATTTATAACCTGCACATTTTAAAATTCATCTTATCCTTCCACCAAAAACAGATCAATATTTAAATAAATTTAGCGGTATTTACTTACAAAGATGAGCCAAGTACGTTTTCATCCTTGGAAATGGATCATAAAGTTTTATTTCACAGTAAAACTTCTCTCTAAGACTGGCACTTTGATTCCTAATGTTTAACTTGCCTAAAATGATAAATGTTGGAACTGTGTTTGTTCTTGCGGAATATAGTGAAATACGAGCAAAAAAAAAAAATATGTTAATTTCTCTTAGCACACATTTGTTAGAGTTGAGCGTCAGTCTGAAAGAGCATGAGAAAACTGCAATCATACCTTTTCAGTGCCAACGGTAGAGAGGAATTCTGTGTGCCGCAATTATTTGTCCTTCCCAGCAAGAAAAAGGGCAAGAGTATTCACTAATCCCACAAATGACATTTTAGTCACTGGCATGATAAACAATATGGTAAATTAATAATAAGACTGGAGAAAAAGCAACTACCAGGAAGAAAAAAAATGTGTCAGGCTATTGTATCTCAGGAAAGGGACTACTGGACATGGACCACTGGTCCATATTCCTCACACCAAGGGAAAATGTGAACGCTGAAAGGAGGTAACATGGTTCGGCAAACAGCTGGTCTCATATGAGAAGGCGAATTTCAAAATGTTAAATTATAAATTGAAGCAACTTCCATCATATTGTTTCTAAAAATTATCTTTGAAAAATATCACAAGGTAGACCAGCAGATGGCATAATGGTTATGTTGCTGGACTCCCAGTTAGTTGACTGCAGTTTGGGTCCTGGACCCAGCAGCTTAAAACTCATACTGGGCAGTGTGCGGGTGTGCTCAAGATTCCTAGAGGAAGATGAAGGAGAAGGGATTGCAGCATGGCCACCCCCTCTGGAGATGATTTCTCGCCTTCTGTCTCTCTGTCTCTCCGGTGAGTACACACACTCAATAGCAATAATCTCTCTTTTAAAAAAATCACAAGAGATGGAACCAGCAGATGCTGTAATTGTTGTCACTGAACACCCACATAGTCAACCATGGTTTGAGTTCCAGACCTGGAAGCTTTAAACTCATGCTAGGTGTATGTGCATGCATGCCCATAATGCTGAGAGGAGAATGGAGGAGAAGTGATGGTGATGTGACCATCTCCCCGGGAATGGGGGTGGGCGGATTTCCAGCTTTCTGTCTCTCTGATCAGCTCATGTGCCCTATAGAAAAATCCTCTCTTAAAAGAAAAAAAATCACAAGGGTAAAAATAATCTTGCATGAGATCAAATGAGTAGTCCTTCATTCTAATATTTAGTTTCTACAGATAAAATTTCAGATATAATTATGACACTTACCCTTCATAGCATCACCCTCATGTATCAGGGTATGAAATGAGATCCCTCATTGTTTAATAATGCATAAGTTTCTATCTATGAATGCAGATATTTTTAAACTTTAAAAGTGATCATTTTAAAAATAAAATATTATTTAAAATGGACATTTATATAATAGATAAAAGCACAGCTCTTTTAGTTGAAAAGACAGTTAAGGGCCTAGCCTCCTGTGTCCAGATACTTCCTTAAAACATAAGGCACTCTGGGCCACCTTCATGATACCTGTGAGCTCTGAGAAACAAAGCATAAACCATGCCGTGCCTCCAAATCATTTGGGAGCCTACTTCTATTGCATAGCCACATTGTAAGAAAAATGAGACAATAAGCTTCCTAGGGTTATATGAGAAGAACAGAAGTTTTACTTCTAGTTTGCCTTTAAATGATGGTTTTCAAATTTGAAATTTCCCCTTTGTTCTCTAAGCTTCAGACACATGCGTCTAACTGTCTACTCAACCCTCTTATACGAATGTCTTATGTGAACAATAAGTGCAATACATCTAAGAATACACTCATTTTCTTAGTGAAGATCATTATCATCTATGCACGTTGAAGGAGGAAATCTGGCATTCTCTTGATCACGGCCCTCACTCATCCTCAGTTTTTTTTTTGTTTGTTTGTTTTTGAGAGGTTTTCGCTATAGGGCGCATGCGCTCGCCAGACAGACAGAGAGAGACATAGAGACAGAAAGCGAGAAATCACCCCCCAGGGGGGATGGTCACACCGCAATCCCTTCTCCTCCATTCTCCTCTCGGGATCTTGGGCACGCACACACATGCACCCGGCGTGAGTTTTAAGCCACCGGGTCCGGGACGAGAACCGTGGTCGACTACATGGGAGTCCAGCGACATAGCCATTACACTAACTACTGGTTCCCTCATCTGCCATTACACTAACTGCTGGTTCCCTCATCCTCAGTTTCTAATAAACTCAGCTATGCCCTTTTCTCTTCCCAAATCATTCTTTCTCAATTCAATCTACTCTTTAATTCCTTGTCTGCACAGCCCCTAGCCAGGTTCAGGACAGCATTATGTCCACTTCCAAGCCACTGCACTGACTTCCTAAAGGTCTTCCTTCCCACCAGGTTTTCATGTATTCTAATCTATAATTTTCACACACAGTTAGTATTATTGATTGAGTATTCAATATTAGCGCTTCCCTGTTAAAATCCTTCACCAGTGTTTTATTGTTTCTAAAATAAAAAGCAAAATTCTTAACACGGCCTAGAATGATTTGGCCAAGTCACTGGCCACCTTGGACTCTGCGCTCCAGCATATTAATATTCTTTCAGTCTCTGAAATACTGTCAATCCCTCCAGGTTCCAGGACCTTAAAACTGATCAGATCAGATCATTCATTCACATACTATCATATTAAGTATTACAGTTGTAATTCAACATGAAATCCTGTTTCTTTTTTCCTTTCTTTTCTTTTTGTTTTTATCTGTTTGTTTGTTTTGCCTTAGGATCTATGTACTCTCTACCAGAGACACAGAAGGGGAAAATGGGTGTCCATGCCATAATCCCTTCTTCATTGTCCTCTCAGGATTCTGGCACCCACGCACACATGTCCAGTGTGATTCTCAAGCCACTAGGCCCAGGAATCCAACCATGGTTGGCTATATGGGAATCCAGCATCTTAACCACCACACCACCTGCAGACCCTGCAATTCTTTTTCTAAAATTAAGTTCCATATTGACTGGACTCTTTGGTTTACCCTCATATCCCAGCACATAACACAATATTTTATAGGAAACAGAGTGTCATGAGCCTCTGACAGACACATAAATAAATAATATTCTGAAACTGAGGAGATGACCTACCTTTCATTTGAGTTTCATAGACTTTTGACTAGGTTTAAACATTTTATTAATCCTTTTAGTCTATTAGCAAGAAACTTAGCAGTCTCAGGGCCAGCAGGTGGTGAAGTAGTTATGTCGTTGTACTCCTGTATGGCTGACCATGATTCAAGATTCAGTCCTAGGGGCTTGAAACTCACTCTGGGCATGTATTCATGCATGCCCAAAATCCTGAGAATGGAGGAGACAGGGTTGTGGTGTGGCCAACCCTCCTGGGAGGTGATTTCTCACTTTCTTTCTCTGACTCATTCAGTGTCTCTGCCAAGGGCCCATGCTCTTTAGCAAAATTTTATAAATAAGTAGGTAAATAAATAAATAAGCATATCAGCCTCACTTAGAAGTGAAAATTGCTCTTTTCTATTTTTTCACCTTTGTTATTTCTTTAATTAAGTTGAAAAATGTCTAAAATCATACATTTGTTATGTGATGTTACATGCAAATATTCTACTAAAAAATTATTATTTTCCTCATTTGTATTTTCAGAGCTATTACTGATTAAAGAGCTAAATTCTCCAGTATCCTTTTAAGCATCTAGGCATATCAATATCTATTGAAATCGACAAGCATTATAGAAGGGGAGAATAGTAGAAGAGAAATATATATTCAGGACATTACATTTACCAGAGACCATAATCTCATATCTCTAACTCCATCCAACAACAGTGAATCTTCTCTTTTTAAAAAATTCATTTCTGGATATTTAAGTACCTCTAGTTCACTTACAGATATTGATCTTTTCAAAAGCAAAGAAGCCTTGATTGCCACATTAATTTTTTATATTCTGCTCCTCAGAAACCAGGCATATTACTTAAATTAGTGTGAGTAGTTGAATCACTGACAAGATTGATGAAAAATATCCCAGTTAAAGTTTAAAACCATTGATTTTGGGAGTTCATTAACAGGAAATATAAATTAAATCATTTTATTTTAAGAAATTGTATGTGAAATTCCCCTGCATACCCACATTGAAAGTAATCAATAATGAAAACACTAATGATAAAATAATAACAATAGCCATTTAAGCATGTTCATTTAATACCAATGATTATGCAAAATGCTCTGCAGATATAATTTAATCCTGCTAATATCCCTGTAAAGTAGGTAGCATGTTACTATATCATTCTCACTATTTAATAGAGGAAGAAACTATTACTAAAAAGCTAAAATACCTGACAAAGCTCACACAAGCAAGGTGGCAAAGCAAAGATTCATACTCGGGCTAAATACAAGCATAGGTAATGACCTGAGCACAACTCTACAAGATCTTTGATTAATGAAAACAAGGGGTCCTCATCATCTTTCTATTCCTATAGTTAAGAAGAGAGAAGATGGAAAGTTTCTGACTCTGAAAACCAGCAATCAAGCAATACTTAGGAAGTATATAGACAATAATCTATCTTCTTACCTATGACAAATTTAGTGTGCATTGAATTCAGCCCTCCATTTGTAATGTTCTAGGAGCCATGAATATTATTACATAAATGATATTTTTGGAAAATTTATGAAATCCATTTTGTTGGGAATGATTGAGGCATGAGTAAGATCCTCAAAGAGCAAGGCTATCCCCAAGTAACAGTAATAGGAGGACTATTTTTAAAAATACAATGATTCTCACAATTGAGAGATCATATTTATCTAGAAGATCTAGGGAAGCCTTCAATAGGCAATGGGTAAGAGTACGGTCTTGGAAAAGCTGTAATTTTAAAAATTGAAAAGTTACTAAAGAAGGTATTTTGGATCTTCTAAAATATGAATATGCATATAAATAACCTATTAATATACATCTTTTAATACAGTTGTTTTGGGTGGAACTGAGATTCCACATTTATTCTAAAATGCTCCCTGGTGATGATAATGTTCCTGGTTGAAGCATCACACTTTGATTAGCCAGTTAATGACAGGACTAAACCATGGAACAGCGTTAAAATGCAAACCTCTGAAATTAGGATGGGAAGAGCCCCAGTTTTCTTCCATAGACCTCCTTGCATATACCAAGCTCATGCATGCCCATGATCCAGGGTGGCTCAAGCTGGACTGGATCAGTGCATCGAGGTCCTGTTGGGGTGCTGTCTTTCTGTCTCTCACCCTCTCATCTCCCCATGTGCATGAACTCAGGGAAGAAATAGATGCAAATAAATCTTAAAAATAAAATAGTATGAGAAAACCTATAGGTGAAAATGAAGCATACTTCCTTTGAAACAAGGTGGCAAAATAGAAGGGTCTAGGTGGTACTCCTTCCATCCCCCTACCTCACACACACAGAAAGATCAACTACCAACTGTCTGTAGATGAAAACACAATGCTGAAAATATCAAAACATGAAAATAAGCTTGAGTCACCCAAGTGTTCCATGAATATGAACAAAATTCTACATTGAAAAAGGTAAAAACAAACAAACAACAACAACAAAAAAAACCAGTCTTGCTCTGATTGTGTTTACCTCGTGGCTAGTCACTTTTGCAGTGGAAACGAGAGCTGGGGCAGACACACCAAGCTTCCCTAACATATTGACATGCTTTCTGAGAAGCCACTCTATTCTTACCTCTCTGGATATGGAGAAGAGGGAGAAGCCCATAGTGAGACTACCTGGGGTCATGCAGAAATAAAATAAGAGGCAAAGTCTGCAAGAGACCAGCACAAAGATTTTCAGTGATGTCTCAGTGTACCTGCTAGAAGTGGAGGTACCAGAGAATAACATAACCCACCCACTAAGCCATGCTAGTCACTCCCAAAAGAGGTAGAATGTGTACCTGCTTAAATCCTTAGATCCAGACCCAGCATAAGATCCCATTCTAGGATCCCATCAAGAAAGAGAGAAGACTCTTACCACAAATTTAGACAAAAACCATGACAAAGTACAACTATACACAAGAAGTTGCTTGGGAGAGACAGAAACAGTGAGAAAGGAAAGTGAGAAATGACCCCTCAGGGGAGGACGATCATTCTCTTCCACCCTCATCCTAGGATCTTGGACACTTACACATGCCCAGAGTGAGTTTCAAGTCACTGGGTCCGGGACTTGAACCATAATCGGTCATGGGGGACTCCATGACTTAACCACTATTCCATCTGTTAGTTCCCATACCCAAGAGTCTGATCAGCATTCTCTGCAACCTCAAAGCCCATTTCCAGACCCAGTCCAAGAAAAAAAGCAAGTATTAACCATACAAATCTGCTGAGCACAGCAGTTGATCCCACTCTTCCCAATCCACTTAACCTTGTGGCCTTCTACTACTCTGTCCAACTGCTGAAATCAAGTAGCAGTACCTTCTAGTCACAGAATAAGGCCTATGAGCCAGTCAGATTAGAGGCAATTGAGTGCCTATCCAGCAACTAAGCCTGATTGCAGGGCTCCGTTGGTGGTCTCACTTGATAACAGAGCCTAGTCTGCTGTCCTACCCAGATTCAGAACAAAAGGGAGCAACTTAGCCACCAAGGGAGTCTAAAAGCATACTCTTCCTACCCATAGTCATTCCTAGTAGGCCCAACAAGAATCAGGGAGACTGAATAAAGAAGGTCTTTCCCTTCCAAAGAACACCTGTAAAAGCCAGAAAGATGGTTGTTCCTGCAAATAAACAATTCAAGAATACAAGGCTTACAAAGACACAGGAAATCATGATCACTCCAAAGGAAACTTAGAATGCCCCACTAACAGACACATACGCAAAAGGGAATATCTCTTAAATGATTGAAAAATAATTCAGATTAAGCCTCTTTAAAAAACTTTGAACAAACTTCAAAAATAACAAATTAAAAATTAAATTAAATTTGGAAAATAGCATATGAGCAAAATGAGAAGTTTGAAAAAAATAGAAGCCATTTTAATAAACCAGACACAAAACGAAGAAGATAAAGAACATAAAGATCAAACTGAAAACGGCAATAGAAAGTTTCCAGAGCTAGCTCAATCAAGCTGAAAAAGAATTTGTGATCTTGAAAAATACATTTGAAATATATAGTCATAGTAGCAAAAAGGGGGAGAGAGGACAAAAACAGAATGAAGAAATCCTACAGGAATTCTAGGACATCATCAAGAGAAAGGAAAAAAGGGCTGGCAAGCTTATTTGAAAGACTAATTGTTGGAAACTTCCCTCATTTGAAGAAAGAAGCCAATGTTCAGGTACAGGAAGTGCAGAGGCCTCCATTGCAATTCAAAACAAAGAAAAGTTCACAAAAAAATTACAAGCAAACTATCAAAAATCAAAGACAAGGAAAATATTCTGAGAACAGCAAGAGATCACAAAGGCCCACTTGCAGTCAGACTGAAAGTAGGGCACCTCTGCATGATATTAGGAACATATGGGGGAACCAGCACATGGCATAGCAGTTATATTTCTGGACTCCCACATGACCAACTGTGGTTTAAGTCCCAGACCAAGTTGCATCAAACTCATGTAAGACGTGTGTTCATGCATGCCCAAGATCTTGGGAGGAGAATAGAGAAGGGATTATGCAGTGACCATCTTCCCTGGGGAGTGATTTCTCACTTTCTCTCTCATTGTCTCTGTCTCTCTCTAGAAGTGCATGAGCCCTAGGGTAAAAATTTTTATCAAAAAAAAAAAAAGAAAGAAAAACAACAACAACAAAAACACAACATAGGAGAAGGCCTAGGGTTCGAAACCCAGGTGGACCTGAATGCACTAGATATGCCCACAGGCGAACCCATGATCTTGGATGTCTGGAAGGCTAGAGGAAGACTGTGGTATATGTTGAGATACCGTCAAGGGTTTCTATCAATTCTTTCTTGTCTGAAAAATAAATGAATAAACAAAACAATGCAAAAAAATTAAAAAGAAAAAAGAAATACATAGAAAAGAATCCCAGTATAAGAATCAGCAGACTTCTCGAAAAGAAACGCTTTAGGAGAGTAAAGGATAACTAAAAGTGCTAAAGCAAAAACTACTAGTCAAGAATACTTTACCTAAGAATGTAATCTTTAGAAAGGCGGGAGAAACAAAACTTATCTAGACAAACAAAAGCTAAACGCTTTTATCACCACTAGTCCTACTTTATAGGAATTACTAAGAGGGCTTTTTAGATTGAAGCAAAACCCTGCTAATTAATAACATAAAACATACAAAGCACAAAACCCAGTGGTATAAGTAATATAGAGCAATATTCAGGATACTTTAGCAGAGTAATATAATGGTGGTATGTTAAGTAATTTTGTATAATTTTATCTCTAGTACAAAGGTTAAAGGACAAAATTATTAATAACAACTATAGCTAAGCCAATTGTCAAGGGATACATATTATGAAATGGTGTAAATTCTGACATCAAATATATAAAGTAAGTCTGTAGGAGCAAAAGTGTAGAACTATATGCAATCAAAGCAAAATTACCAGCTTGAAATAGACTGTAATAAATGTAAGATGTTCTATGTAATCTTATGGCAGCCAAAAAGAAAAATAAGTAAGAAATACACAAAATAACAATGGAAAAAGAAAGCATTGTAACTCCAAAGATCTATCAAACCACAAAGACAGACAGAAAGATTAAAAAAGAAAAAAAAAGTCTACAAGACAACTAGAAAACAATGAACTAAATGTCAAGATTTAGTCTTCACCTAGTAATAATTAAAATGTGATATATTGAAATTTCTAATAAAAAAACTTTGAGTAAATGATGGATAAAAAAATAAGCTATATGCTGCTCATAAGAGACTTATGTCACTTTTTATAGCTTTCTGTCTCTGTCTGTCTCTGTTTCTCCAGAGAGCTCACAGCCCTATAGCAAATGTCTCTCTAAAAGAAAAAAAAAATGAACACTGAAAGTGAAAAAATGGAAGAAAAATGTCCCACACAAATGGAAGCCAGAGAGTGCAAGAGTAGCAACACTTACACTGTATAAGACAAAATACACTTATATAAAAACTGTAAAAAGAGACAAAGAAAGAAACAATATCATGATTAAAGGATCAATTCATCAAGACATGTATATCAAAAGAGGATAAACAGATGGCTAACAGACATGTATATCAAAAGAGGATAAACAGATGACAAACAGATGACTCCTACTCCACTCTTCTTGTGCAGGATGGCTTTGGCAATACGAGGTCTTTTATGATTCCAGACAAATCTATGATTGTCTTTTCTAGATCTGTGAAGAACGTCTCTGGTAGTTTGATTGGGATTGCATTAAAAATGTAGATTAATTGAGTAGACTTGCCATTTTCATTGTTTTAATTTTTCTGATCCAAGACCATAGGATGTCCTTCCACTTTTTTGTGTCATTTTGAATTTCTTTTTTTAGTTTTTCATAGTTTTCCTTTGGGATTCTTTTCCTTCTCTGGTTAGATTTATTCCTAGGTATCTTATACTTTTTGTGGCTATAGTAATTACTTTCTTCAGTTTTATCTCAGTCTTCTTGCTGTTTATATATAGAAATGCTATAGATTTTTGTTTTTGTAACCTGCAACTTTATTGTATTGATTTATTACTTCCAGGAACTGTTTTTCGTGAGTATCATTGAGTCTTCTATGTATATAATCATGTTATCTGCAAATAGAGATAATTTCACCTCTTCTTTTCCTATTCGAATGCCTTTTATTTTTTTCTCTTTTCTGATTGCGTTGGTGAGGTCTTCCAGCACTGTATTGAAAAGGAGTGGAGAAAGCATATATCCTTGTCTTGTACCAGTTTTTAGTGGAAAAGGTTTTAACGTTTTTCATAGATTTTATTGAGTTGAGAAATGACCCTTCTATGCCAATTTTGCTGAGTCTTAATCATGAAGGGATGTTGTATTTTATCAAATGCTTTTTCTGTACCATTTGATATGATCATATGTTTTTATCTCTTTCTTTCTGTTAATATAATGTATTATGTTTATGGTTTTTCATACATTGAACCACCCTTGCATCCCTGGAAAAAGCCTACCTGGTCATAATTTATAACCTTTTTTATATGTTCCTGGATATGGTTTGCTAGCATCTTGTTGAAAATTTTTAGCATCAATATTCATCAGAAATATTGGTTTATAGTTTTCCTTCCTTGTCATGTCCTTGTTTGTCTTAAGAATAAGGGTGATGGAGGCTTCATAGGACGAATTTAGGAGTATTCCATGCTTTTGGATCTTTAGAAGTAACTTGAGTAGAATGGAGGTTGACTCTTCTTTAAAATTTTCATAGAATTCAGAGGTGAAGCCATCAGGACCAGGGTTTTTCTGTGGTGGGTGGTTATTTATTACTGATTCAATCTCATTGCATATTGTGGGCCTATCTAGGCTTTCTATGCCCTCCTGACAATCTTGATAGCTTATATGTGTCCAGAAATTTGTCTATCTTATACAGGTTTTATTCTCTGTTGGCGTATAGGTGCTCATAGTATTCTCTATTGATGTTTTGTATTTCTATCATGTGTTTTGTTATATTGCCTGCTTTATTGTGAATTTGATTTATCTGGTTCCTTTCTCTCTCCTTAATTAGTCTTCCTAGGGGTGTATCAATTTTGTTTATCTTTTCAAAGAACCAGCTTTTGCTTTCATTTATTTTCTGTATAGATTTATTTACTATTTCATTTATTTCTGTTCAAATCTTTATTATTTCTTTTCACCTGGCATTTTTTAAAAAAAAAAATTGTTGTTGCTTTTCTGAAATGAATCACTACTGCAACACTTACTATCTGTTCCAAATGTTTTATTTACTGAACTCACATGATTCCAATACACACCCAATGCTTTAGAGCAGAGTGATTTTGTTCTCTCAAAATAGAACTAATTTTATTCTAATAACTACTATGTTATTGGCTTAGAAGAAAATTTATTTAGGAATAGGAGATATTCAGGTTTATGATGCTTAAATTTTATGAATTTTGTATGACCCCTTTACAGAAAATTGAAAATAGTCATGATCATATGGGGCACTAAATCTCAAACTTTGATAGCTTCATGGCAAATAAGTTGAATAAGTTTAGTTAAGAAGTATAGAGGCCACATTAGTTACAGTATATAATTTATTGATTAATTAACTGACTTATGAGTAACTGATATGTTCCAGTCAATGCTACTCTAGGTTTTGAGAATAAAATGAGACATCTTAAATTTTTACCTTTATAGAATATTTATTCTAAAGATGTGAACATAACAGCATATAAATACGCAAGACAAATTCCCAATATATAATAAGATAAAGGGTATGAAGTAATTAAACAAGATAAAGAAATAGAGAATGATAATTTGAAGAGTCTATTAAAGCTGGATAGCCAGGGAAGGAATGTCAAGATTTTTACCCCAGCTTTATTGGAGTACAGTAGATAAGTGAAAATTGTATATCTAAGGCGTGCACTGTGTTTAGATATATGTATACATTGTAAAATGGTAAGTATTGGGTTGTCAGAAAAGTCATAACATATTTTTTTCTGTTTTTCTATGCAAGAATTTTTTTTCTATGCAAGAATTTTTCTATGCACCAACTCTTCAGACAACATAATACAATCAAGTTCGTTAATATATTCATCAAATCACGGTTACTTTTTTTCTTTTTTACTTGTTTGGATGTGGTAAGATGTTCTCCTCTCAGCAAATTTCAAATATACAATATAGTTTCATTAACTACAATAAGCATGCTATACATTAGATCTCCAGAATTTATTTATCCTGCGTAACTAAAACGTCATAACTTTGTCCAACACCTGTCCACTGAATCTTTTACTGATCAGAAGGATGCAGCTCTACTAATGGGTGCTATGGTTTCAGTGTGTTCTCCCAAAAAACATGTGTTGAAAATAACCCAATCAAGGACTAGCAGATGGCATGACAGGTATGGCACTGGACTCCCATATGGCCAACCGTGGTTCAAGTCCCAGACCCAGTGACTTGAAACTCATGCTGGGCATGTGTGTGTGCATACCCAAAATCCCCGGAAGAGAATGTAGGAGAAAGGACTGAAGTGTGGCCATCCCCTGGAGGGGTATTTTTTACTTTTTGTCACTCTGTCTGTCTCTCCAGTGAGCACACATGCTCTATAGCAAATACATCTTTTTTAAAAAGAGAAAGAAAGAAAGAAAATGATCTCCAGTGCATCAGTGTTGGGAGGTAAGACCTAATGGAAGGTACTTAGATTATGAGGATTCCACCTTCATGAATGAATGAATGTCAATTATAAAAGGGCTTAAGTGAAAGTTTCATCTCTTGATTACTCTTGCCATCTTCACTTTCTCATTTTCTGCATGGAATGATGTAGCAAAAGGTCCTTACCAGATGCTGACACTTGGGTATCAGACCTTTAAGCCTATAGAACTAGGAGAAATAAATTTCTTTTATTTACAAAAGGAATATCAGTCTGTGGTGTGCTGTTGTAACTGCACAAAACAAACTAAAATAGAGGAATTTATTTTTTTTTTAAATTTCATCCACAGTAGGGAGAGTCAGCAACCTATAAATTTTTGTGGAAATGTTGAATGAACCTGGAAATGCATTTTGAGTAGAGTAGAAAATGTGATGGTCCTCAGATGGATGTAACTTGCAATCTGGGTGAATGAAAACAGGCCTGAGAGCAGAGAAAGGCAAGTGATGGAGAGAAAGGTAGGAGAGGAAGTTGGAGAGAGGTGGGCATCAGACACCTGCAGTAATGGTTCTGAGGACAGGGTGCACATAGAATCAAGGAAGAGATTCGACAAAGCACCAAAGGCCCTTCGAGAGGTCTGTTTCACATAGAACGGGGAGGGAGGAGTGGTGTTCAAAAAGAAACAGTTATTTTAAAGCCCCAAAGTAAGGTTCTAATTTAAAAATTGTCCAAATTCTTACTTTTTCCTGCCTAAGTGTGTAAATACACAAACAAATATAAAGAGAAACAACCAAGAACAGTTATATATAAGTCAGGAAAGAAGTATAAAATCATCTCTAATGTTTTAAATGTGCAATATATTAATCAGGAAGTCCAAAAATTTTCTCATTCATTCTTTAAGAAAAAAAAAATCACATTTCCTTCATCTGGATAATTTTACATTACAAAGACAGGAAGACCAACTCTTAAAACCACTTTCTTTTCCTTACACGTAACTCTTAATTCCCTAGGACCTACTGATAGAACAAATAATAGGAAACTTGAATCAGTCTTTCTCTCTAAAATCTGAATCCTTCTAGTAATTATGATTTCTGGAAAGTGAGGTAGGAAGAATACTTCCTTTGTGCTAAGACTGCTTTCCAGCCTTCTCCTTCCTCATGACCCCTCCCAATCGTAATACCCCTTCTCCACTTCTTTTTTCCATAGCATGTATTGCTTTCTAACATCTAAGAGAATTTGAAAAGTTTGTGAAAAAAAAAATGAAATTAACATACAAGTTTACTTAGGTGCAAAGAAAACTGAAATCTATGCATAGTATTTTCATGATATACATATTCCATGAACTTTTTAAAGATGCCTCATACTATATAGGTAATTTATTGTCCATCTTCTCCACTAGTACACAATCTTCATGGGAATTTTGTCTTTTTCTTCATTCATTCACTTATTTATTTTTAGGTTTTTGCCATAGGGTGTGTGAGCTCACCATAAAGGACAGAGACAAAGAGAGGAAAAGTGAGGAAAAAGTAAGAAATCACCATCTCCCTCACCCCCCTGGGGAATGGTCACATCACAATCCCTTCTCAATTCACTTCCTGAGATTTTGGGCATATGCACACATGTCCAGCCTAATTTTCAAGCCACTGGTCCAGGACTCATACTACAGTCTGCCATGTGGGAATCCAGCTGCTTACCCATTATGCCACCTGCTTGCCCCTGTGTTTTGGGAGTTTTGGGGGGGCTTGTTTTTGTTTTTTGTTAACTGATTTATCCCCTTGCCTACACAAGTGTCTAATACCTAGTAGGCACTCAATAGATATTTGTTCAAAGAAGGAAAGGAAGTGTATTCCCATTTTCAAGATGAGTAAGACTAAAAGTGGCTAATGAATTATACTGGGTTACACCTGAAAGAAAATGACTGCTTTAGGATTATAATGCAGATGTGTTTTGTACAAAAGCACATATGTTAACTACTGCACACTAAATATTTAGAAAAGTACTTGAAGCTAAGAATTTTGGGCTGCTGGCAGACTGTAGAGAGTTTCTGGTGTCAGGGTAAGGAGTAATGACTTTGGGCTGTCATTAGTTGGAAGCTATCGAGGACACTGAGCAGGCAAATAACAGCCTCAGAGCAGTGTTTCAGGAAGATTTATCCTGCCATCATAGTGGAGAAAAGATTGGACGAGAAGAATATCAAGGCAGCAAGACAGTTAAAAGAAAAAGCCCAATGCCATGCTACTTTCTAAACGAGTCAAAGAAGAAGTATATAATCATTGGTAGCATCAAACCCTTGTTCAGCTTTGGCATGGGGACCTATTAAAAACGTTCATTCCACAAATATTTATTGAGGAAACCTAATGTTTGGAAAAATCATCAACAGACACTATGAAATACCGTATGTCAAATGGTAAGATAAGAATATCTGTACGTGGTCATCTCCACTTCATTCCGCAAGGTAAAGTAATGATAGCATATAGAACTTCAAGATCATCTAATAACCCCTGTAAAATAAAAGTAGTTAAGAATATTCAAACTAGATCAAAGGTTTTATTTTTTTTTTATTATTTTCATTCGCCCAATGTTGGTTCAGTGACTTCTCTATGAAAGACATTTCAGTTGATACTTTCATTAAGTCACTTTGGGTCCCTATGAATCATAAGTCCTGAACTCAAACTGTTTTGATGAAAGTAAATAAACAAATAAGTAAATAAAATAGCAAAATTACAGTGAGACAAGTTTTGATATGGAACTATGTGAGTTGAAAGCAGAGCTGGGTTACAATAAGTTTAAGATTGCAGAACTCTTCAGTTAGTTGCTAGTTATTGAGCTACAAAGTATATTCTACTAAAGAGCCTAAGAAATAGGATAGTAATGGATTTGGGGTAATTCTTGGTAAACATTTATTTTCAAGCTTATTTCTTCTACGAGAGAGAGAGAGAGAGATAAAAAGAATGAGAGAATGAGAAAGTGAAAGAGAAAAACAGAAAAGCACTCCAAACAGTCCTCTCACCTTGATCCATCCCCATCCTCGGTCAGTGAGGCTCACAGGCACATGTACATGTCCTCAGAGACCTCAGGACTTGAACCCAGGACCTTTATATATGGCTGTAGCATCTCAAAACATTGTGTTACAGTTTGCCACTGTTGCTAACCTATCTTCAGTAACTCTTAATGATGTGGGGCACAGGGGCCAGCAGGTGGCATGGTGGTTAAGGGTGCTGGACTCCCACATGGCTGACCGCAGTTCAAGTGCCAGACCTGGTAACTGGCTTTCTCTCTTTCCTCTCTCTCTCTTCCCCTTCTCTGCCCCTCTATGGTCAAATTAAAATAAGTAAATAAATAAATAAAGTTAAATAAAATGATTCTTTAAAAAATTATATGGGGCATAGCAGATATAAGGATAGGGAAGCATTTTGGAAAAAGATATGAAATTCATGATACCAAAAACAGAGTTGTTAGTTGTAGACACCCTTTCATATTCACTATGATTTCTAAACAGAGCACTAGGCCAGAATTTTCAGTGTTCAGTAATTTTAGTTTGGCCTCTACTACTTGTCTTTGGTACTCTCCTTGGATCTACATTTGCTCATTTAAAATAAATAAATAAATAAGGGGCGCTCAGCAAGTGGCACTGTTGTTAAGGTACTGAATTTCCACATGATGTCATGATGTCCCACAGTTCAAGCACCAGACCTGGCCACTTGAAAATCATGCCAGGTGCATGCATGCGCATGCCCCAAATCCCGAGAACAATGGAGGAGAAGGGATTGCAACAGGGACATTCCCTCCTGGGGGCTGTGATTTCTCACTTTCCCTGTCTCTGTCTCTCTCTGGTACATGTACACACCCTATAGCAAACCTAAACAAACAAGCAAATTTTAATTAAATAGGCTATGACTCACTAACCCTTTCCAACCCCCCCCCTTTTTGTATAGACAGATTTTTGCTATAGGGCACATGTGTTCGCCAGAGAGACTGAAAGACAAAGAAAGAGAAAGTGAGAAATCACCCCCCAGGCAGATGGCCACACAACAATCCCTTCTCCTCCATTCTCCTCTCAGGATTTTGGATATGCACGCACACATGCCTGACATGAGTTCGCATGCGCACATGCCTGACATGAGGTTCAAGCCTTTGGGTCTGGGACTCAAACCACAGTTGGTCATACATGAGTCCAGTGCCTTACCCACCATGCCATCTGCTGGACCACTACTATCGCCTCTTTACATAGAAGAGTTCTACATTTTACAGTTGATAATCTGTATTTATATAAGATTTTGGTAATAAATCCTAGATCTCTGAAGATACTGAGAAATTAGAAAACAATAATGCTAAGTGATTTCTAAGAGTATCACCAGCTCTAAAACTGTATCACTCTTTTCATTTGCACTTTATCTTATGGGTACTAAAATGTTATAATGTGTGTGTGTGTGTGTGTGTGTGTGTATTAAAATGGTACATAATATAAACCCTGTGAATTAGGTCACTTTATATTATAGATAATCCTGAGTTTTCCAAATTAGTAAATCTCACTCTTTGTACATAAGGTAGAGTGTGTGCACATATTATGGCTTCTAACTCACTGGTAGCTCACTTTGTCAAATTATCATGTATAACCATTAATCAGCTTACATAGTTTGAAAAACCAGTAATCTGCTTATAGTTTGAAAAATGTTATATATTCTTAATATTTCTTTATCATTTTTCTAATGTAAGTGACTTTGCTAAAAATGTAATATCTTCATAGAATATAAAATATTTCATTTGGGCTTTATATTAAAGTTAGAAAGATGAGTAAATGTCTTCATGGTATCATCATGAATCAGGAATGAGGCTTTCTTAATATCACCTCAATATCTTCAAAGACTTACTTTGTAATTTGGGACAGGCTATGTCTCCATTCTTCCTGTACTTTTATGATTGTAGAACATCTAAAAATGGTTTTTAGTGGCTGTATTAATTTACTAGGGCCACAAGAAAAAATGATCACAAAGTGCCTAAAAGTAACAGATACTTATTCTCACAGTTCTGGAGGCAAGAAGTTTCTAATCAGGATATCTGCAGAGCTATACTCCTCCCAGAAGATCTTGTAGAAAATCCTCCCTTGCTTCACCCATCTATTTTCTAGGGCCCAGGCATTCCTAGGCAACCTCACTCATTCATTCTCCAATCTCATTCTCTATTTTCACATGACCTTCTTCTGGTGTGCCTCTCTCTGGCCACTTCTCTTCTTGTAAGGACATCAGTCACTGGATTAGGGTTTATCCTAATCCAATCCTTATCTAATTTGATCTGTAAAGACCCTATTTCCAGATAAGTTCATGTTCTAAGGATCCAAATGGTATGAACTTTATAAGACACTATTCATCTTATTACAATGGCTATGAAATATCTGACCAATTTAGATAACATTAAAAAGTTTAAAAATATATAAAAATGTGTACAGTTTGTATCATATTACAAAATTATATCATTTAAAAAAAAACTATGATGCTTTCAGTTGTTGGAAACCCTGAATTTGAAAACTTCACTTTTTCTGTATGGCTTGATCATGATTATATAAGGTTTATATTATGTACAGGTTTCTGCTGTGATAAACTATTTTTGGAAGAAAAGTTGAATTATTTTTCTGTTTATCCTTCCATTATGACAGCATTAAGCAAATAATCATTGAATATTCCTTCTATATTCATACGTCAGATGCTCCAGGCACTTATAGATACAGAGGATATAGAACCAAATAAATAGGTTATTGCTGTTGGGCAAAAAGAAAAAAAAAAAAGAAAAAATGTAGGTAAGTAACCAAAACATCTAATATGTGAAAATGGAGTGGTAAAAAAAAAACAAAGTAGAGAATAAAGGGAGTGTGAATATGAGAAATAATTTACATTTACAACAGTGTGATCATGGTTGATACACTGTGTCAGTGACATCTCAGATAACAAAGAGAAGAGGCGAGGGAGAAAAATAAGACATGCAGGAAACTGGAGAATGAATATTATAGATAGATTCAGGGAGGAAAAAGCCCTGAGGTAAAAGGATATCTGGCATATTGCAAGAATAGCAAGACCTCCAGTGTGACTGGAGCAGGGTGAATGAGGGGACAGTAACAGGACAGGGAGGCCATGTGGCCCCAGTGTTCATGGTTTAGAACACAGCTAAGCCAATGGAAGGGCTCCAACATTTAAAAATATCTGGTTGCTATAATTATTATTAAATATTGACTGTAAATATTTATGGGATACAGTGTGTTTTTTTAGTATAAGAAAATAATGTGTTATGATCCAATCGGGATACTAAGCACATCAATTATCTCAAACATTTAGCTTATACTTTAAGTAATGGAGAGCCATCAAAGAGAATTAAACAGAGGGATGGCATAATCTGACTTAGGTTTGAATTCTGAATATAATTCAAAGGAAGAATGAACAGGATCTGCTAGTATGGAATGTGAGAGAAAGAGAAAACAAAAGGAAACTAAGATTTTTGACTAAAACAACTGGAGTGATGGAGCTGCTCCAAGCTGAGGTATGGAGAAGATGGTAAGCAAAGAAGCTTTTGGTAGAATATCAGGAGTTCCATTTTAGACACAGTAAATTGGAGATGATTCTTGGAATCCAGAAAGATATGTCAGTTAATCCTTGGTCATAATGTCTAAAACTTAAGAGAGATGTATGAGATGGTATATAAATTTAGAAGTCGCAAAATTATTATATACAGTATATAAAAGAATGAAATTAAGCTAGATGACATCACTAAGAGACAAAGCCCTCATGTAAAGAACAGATAAATCCAATCTCACTTCCTGGGCTACCTCAACATTAGGAGACTTGAACTTAGGGAATTTGAAAAGAGGTTGGAAAGGAATAGTTAGTGAGATAGATAACCAGGAGAGCATGACAGCCTCTAAGACAAGTAACAAAAGTATTACAAAGAGCTGAGAATGATAAATTCTTTCACATGTTATTGACACTCAAGTAAAATAAAGTTTAAGAAACAGCAACTGGATTTAGGAATATGGGGACCAAAGGTGGTCTTCATAAAAGCATTTCCAGTGAAGTCATAGAGGAAAAAACTAATTGGATTCATTTTAAGAGGAAAAAACAAGGAGTGAATTCACAGAACCTGAGCATAGGAACTTTTTTCAGTAATTCAGTTTTAAAGGTTGTTTGTTTACTTCTTTCATGTGCAAGAGAGTGTACCCCCAACTGGATATTTCTTTAATTGCTAGAGAGTGCATGCATTCTCCAGAGTGAAAGAGATGGAAAGACAGAGAGAGAGAGGGAGAAGGAGGAAGTACCTCCCCATGGATGTAGTCATGCTACAGTCATTCTCTTCCATTCCTCCATCCTGTTGAAATTGAAGGTATGCATGTATACACATCCATGCTTTTCAAGCTGCAGGGGTCAGGATTTAAATCACAATTGCCTTGCAGGATCTCACTCCCTTAACCAATAGGCTATGTGGGTGGTCCCCCAACAGGGTCATGATGCAACCCCAGTGAGTCCCAGGTCACGGGCATGCATATGCTCAGCATGTTCAGGGAGGTATCTAGACAAAATGTAGAACTTTCCTATGTTGGTCAGCCTTAAAGAATGATATGTTTTACCACTGCACCACCATCGGCCCTAAGGTAATTATCTCTTAATTCATAGACATGTTTGAAGGCTAAGTGATACAGCATATGTATGATGCTTTGAGTTCAGACCTTAGCATATCGTAGACACTTAATAAGTATTAGTTCTAATGATGAAGAAGATGAAGTGAATATACATAAGCCTGATTCAACAAGACTGCCAATTTTTATAAGAACAAATTTTTACTTCTAGGATTCTATGTTTTGAGGTCTAGCTGGCATTACATATAATAAGTAATAAATAGGATTATGTATACCCCAAATAAGTACAATAATGATTAAATAAATCATAATTCACAGATGATGTAAAGGATAAGTGGGAAAATACAATAGAATTAAAATTTACTACATGGTAGCAAGTAACGACAATTATGAATGAGAAATTATTATTATTTTTTTACTGCTTATATTCCCTTTCATAATCCAAAAGGAAATGTTTAAACAAATTATGATGCATTACACAGATTATTCAGAGTCAGTAATATTACTTCTTCTTAATTTTTAAAAAATAATTTGCCAGAGAACATATGTACTTGCTGGAGAGAAACAGAGAAAAGAAAAATGAGAGAACATCCCCCATGGGGAATGGGCACACTGCAATCCTTTCTCTTCCATTTTCCCCTTCTTTCAGGATTTTTACTCTCATGGATGCACATACATACATGCTAAGCCAGTGAGTCCAGGACTCATCAAGCTGTCGGGTACTCTCTCTCTTTCTCCCTCTTTTTTTCTCTCTCTCTAGTGCATGCACACATGTCCTCTGGCATAAAAATATAATAGTGTCTGATTAAAGAAATAAGATATTATGTTTAGAACTATTCATCAAATTACTGGTTTTGTGCATAAATTGTATTTTTGTAGAGCCCTTTGTGGTTCCTAATGAAAGTAGTAGTGTCAGAACTACAATATACAAGTTCTCCAGTCTAGAGTAGTCTACCATCTGCCATTAGGTAATACTAATTAAATAATCAAAATAGCTCTAAAAGGCAAATCAAAGGAATCCAATGAATAACTAATATAAAGACACTGGAATATATAAAGATGTTTTACATATTAATTTTAACATCATAAATCATTAATGAGAGTAAAGATAATTCAATATACGTCATAAGTAAATCATTGTTTTCTAAGACACACACCACCGTCGTTATTATGCTAAAACAAAGTGTATATGCGGGGAGGCTTCAAAAAGACCATGGAAAATGCATACTATAAAAAATTGTAGATCTTTATTTTTTTGTAACAAAATGAAATTTTTCTTCAAATTGTATTTTTTTAAACAAACTTTAAGTAGCTCCGTATAGGTCAAGTTATTAAACATGAAAAAAACTAAAAATACAAAAACTAACATTATTTTCACATAGAAAATAATTACCAAATTTATTTCAAATTAAATTATAAATATTGTGGTGAAATAAATATCTCCATGCGTAAATAATGAGGTGTGAAGAAAAACATGCATCCCAGGAAATCACTGGAAATATCTTTCAAGAAACTAAACCATATATATATATATACCTTTGGAAAATTAAACTCATAAGGAAGAATACAGGCTAAGAATACAATCAGTGACATTTTCAAAGATAATCTTATAAAAATGTTCATAATAGCATTATTTAATTGTGAAAATTGGAAACAATCTACATGAAAATTAATGACTAATGGTTATGTAAACTGTGGTATAGGTACATGATGGATAATATGAGGCTATGTAGGCCATATTTTAAAAGAATATCTCATCAAGACAAAATTTTCACAATATATGGACTGAAAACATTTTAATTAATTATTATTTTAGCATTAGGCCAATTTTCAGGTAAAATTTGAGGTTATTTTTCTTTAGTTTTATTTATATTTTTTTCTACAATGAATATTTATTAACTTTATTATCAGGAAAAGTAAATAGTACCATTTCTAAAAGAAGTTCAGTAGGGGCATTGGCACACTAGTAAAATACACTGCTCTGCAAGACAGCATCTACGGAAAGGTGTCCAGGTCACGTCTAGAGACGTCTTGAGTATGCTGGGCATGCACTCGCCTATGATCTGGGGTTTGCTTAGGACTGGGAGAGGACTGCAGCATTAAGATCCCTTAGGGGTGATACCTCTCTGTCCCTTTCTTTTTTCTCTTTTTCTCTTCCTGTACATACACACACACACACACACATATATATAATTTATTAAAGAAATAAATTAATAAACCTAAAAATAAATGGAATAAATTTAATTTAATTTTCATTGCCTTCAAATAAATTGTCTATAAAGGATTTGGTCATTAATATTTGGTTATTTTCAAGTTTTCTAATAAATTTTACATTAATTATATTTAATATGTAATAAACTTTAGAACGCTAACTCCAATATGTATAATCAAAGCATTCATAGAAACAATTAAGAAGTATAGGCACCGACTAAGAAAAATTATATTAAAAATGTTCTATTTCTAAAATTCATGCTTTCCTTATCTTCAAGAGACAATTGTTCCTGGAACAACTGGATTTATATTTTGAAAAATATGGAAACTTAACTCCCCTCATACTGTACATAAAAATTAACTCATTTTAAAAACTAAAACCACAAATATTCTAGTAAAAATACAGAAAAATTATGCTGTAGTGCTAGAAGTGTAGTGGTAAGGTGCTCGACTCCCATGTAGCCAACCACAGTTTGAGTCTCAGATCCAACAACTTGAAAATCACATTGGGTGTGTGTGCAAATATGCCCAAAATCCCAGGAGAAGAATGGAGGAAAAGATATTGAGGTGTGGTCATCTTCCCTGGAGGGAGATTTCTCATTTTCCCTCCCTGTCTCTGTCTCTCTCCAGAGAGTGCATACACCCTATAGCAAAAACCTTTCTGAAAATACAGAAAAAAATGTTAGTGGCCTTGGCATTAGAAAATATTTCATAGATAAGACACCAAAATAAGCATAAAAATCGTAAAATTAATGAATTTTATCAAGATTTAAAATCTGTCCTTTTAAAGACATCATTTCAAAAGATTAAGAGGTAAGCCACAGACAATCCATTTTAAAAAGGGGCTAAAGTGGGGCTAGCAAGTGGCATGGTGGTTAAAGGCACTGGACTCCCACATGGCCAACCAGGGTTCAAGTCTCAGACCTGGTGGCTTGCTTTCTCACTTCCTCTCTCTCTCTCTCTGTCTCTCTCTGATCAAACTGAAAAATAATAATGATAATAATAATAAATAAAGTTAAATAAAATTAATTCTTTAAAAAAGAAAAGGGGGGACTAAATAACTGAACAGATAGCTCATAATAGAAGACTGGCCAAAAAACACATGAAATGATGCTCAGTATCAACAAAAATATGCAAATTAAAATCAAAATGAGATATCACTACAAACCCACTAAAATGGCTAAAATGTAGAATGCTGGCTATGAAGTGTTGGCAAGGATGCAGAGTAACTAGATCTCTCCTACGTTCCTGATGGGCATAGAAAACAGTCTAACAACTTGGGGAAAGACTGGCAGTATCTCACAAAATTAAACATACACTTAGCATATGACTCAGCACTTCCACTTCTTGGTATTTTCCCCAGAGTTGTGAAAACATATGTCTACATAAAGACTTGTGTATGAATATAGCAGCTGTACTCACAATAGCAAAAGGATGGAAGAAACCTAAATATCTACTAACTAGTGAAAGAATAAACAAACAGTAGTTTATTCATATGGAATGGATGGTATAGATGCATACCCCAAATTCAAGTGTTGAAAACCCAGTGTGGGAACTGTCAGGTGGCAGAGTGGCTAAAGTTCTGGATTCCCACATGGCTGACCATGGTTTGAGTTCCAGACCTGGCAGCTCGCTAACTTGCTTTCCCTTTCTCTTTCTCTCTGTCTCTGTCTGGTCAAGTTGAATAATAATAATAACAGCAAATGGAAATAAATAAATCAATGTTTAAAAAAAAAAAAAAAAAGAAAACCCAGTGTGGAGTTATTAAGATAGAGCCTTTTGGGAGGAGTTTAGATCATGAGGGCTCTCCCCTTAAAAGTATATTAAATTAATAATACAGTAAGTACAGTGATGTCAGTATCAAAGGGCTTCTGCTCCTATGCCATACAAGGACACATTATTCCTCTCCTCCAGAGAACAATGTGACAAAGCACCATGTCAGAACCAGAGGCTGAACCTACTAGCACTTTGACCATGGACTTCTAAGCCTCTACAACTGTGAGAAACATCTTTCAATTCTTATAAATTCTCCAGTGTCGGTATTCTATTACAGCAGCATCAGACAGACTAGAACACCATGTGATAGAATACCTCTGAGCAACAGGACCACTAATACACTCAACACCATGACAAAACTTTATGCTGAACAAAAGTAGCCAAACTCACAAAAATAGAGGAGCCAACTCATGGCATGGTGGTTAAGGAGGCTGGATCCAACATGGCAACTACATGGATCAACACTGGGACCCAGCAGCTGGAGAAACACACCAGGCACATGTGCATGCATGCCCAAAATCCCAAGAGAAGAATGGAAGACATGGGACTAAGGTGTGGTCATGATCCTGAGAGGTGCTTTTTTTCTCAGGAAGAGATTTTTGCTATAGGGCATGTGAATTTGGTAGAGAGACAGGGAGACAAAAACCAAAAAATCATTCTCCAGAAAGGATGACCATGCTGCAATCCATTTTCCTCCATTCTCCTCTTGGGATCTCAGACATGCATGCATACATGCCTAGAGTGAGTTTTGTTTTGTTTTGTTTTGTTTTATTAGAGAGAGGTTTTTGCTATAGAATACATGCACTCGCTGGAGAGAGAGAGAAAGAGACAGAGACAGAAAGCTAGAACTCACCCCCACCCCCAGGGGGGAGGGTTGGCCATGCCACAATACCTTCTCCTCCATTTTCCTCTCAGGATTTTGGGCATGCACGCACACATGCTCAATATGAGTTTTAGCCGCTGGGTCTAGGACATGGTCAACTGTATGGGAGTCCAGTGACATAACTGTTATGGTTCTAGAAGGTGCTCTTTTACCTTCACCCCCTCCCGCTGAGCATACATGTCCTACAGCAAATTTAAAAATCAAAATGAAAAAAAAAAAACTAGATAGTGTACAATTTTATTTGTCAGATTTTATAGAATAGGCAAAACTAACCAATAGTCACAAAAATCAGATCATTGTTTATCTGAGGCTAGAGTGAAGGAATTGATTACACAGCTATAAGAGAACACTTTGGGGAAAACTGTGATTGTAAGGTTGAACCCAAGATCAATTTATCAAAACTCATGGGACCAGCAGTTGGCATAATGACTGTGTCACTGGACTCCCATGTGGTCAGATGTGGTTCGAGCCCCAGACTCATGCCAGGTGTGTGTGCGTGTGTGCCCAAGATCCCTAGAGGAGAATGGAGGAGAAGGGATTGTGGTGTGGCCATCCCCCCAGGGGGATGATTTCTCGCTATCTGTCTCACTGTCTCTCTCTGTCTTGCAAACACACGCACCCTACAGCAAAAACCTCTCAAAAAAAAAAAAAAAAACCCTCATCAAACTATATATTTAAAATGGAGTATTTTCATATATATCTACATAAAGTTGATTTAAAAAAAATCATCAGATCCAACAGATGGTGTGGAGGTTAAGGCACTGGGTTCCCACATTGGCTAACAAATATTTAAATCCCAGACCCAGCAACTTGAAAAATCACACCAAGTGTGTGTGTGTGCATGCCCAAAATCCCAAGAGGATAATGGAGGAGAAAGAACTACAGCATGGTCATCGTCACTGAGGGGTGATTTCTCACTTTCCCTCTTTCTGTCTCTCTCTGGTAATCTCACAAGCCCTATAGTAAAAACCTGAAAAGTAACAACGACAACAATAATAATAATAATAATAACAATAATATTCCACTGCTGCTCCCAAAGTATACTTACATGGCACTATTATACTTACTATGAAGGTTTTTTCCCCCTATGATTGTGTCACCTTTTACTCTTCAGTAATTTTCCTCTTTCATTTTTACTTCAGAATCTTTCCAATATTGCTTTCTAACATTAACTTTCCATTTTTTTTCCATTTTGCTATCTTCTTTTATGAGCCAAACACACCACCTATCTACATCCTTTTCAATTATCCGTCTTTTATAAATGTCCTCAGTGTGTCTTCTAGGTGCTGCCCCATCCCACTGTCCCACATGATACATCTAACCCATTTAGAGCTCTCTTCACCGACAGCATTACTACCAAGTCAGCACATAGTGATCACAACCAAGCCTCTGTTTCACAGAGACAGTACATAGAAGGTGACACAAGGCAGATTCTGAAGGGAAAAAAAGTGGCTAGACTATCAACTTGCACATTTGGACAGCAAATCAAATTATATAGGCCAATGAAAGATAAAAAAATATTCTAAGTTTGGGCTATGTGTATAAACTAAACAATTTTTAAAAATTATTTTATTTATTTAAGTTTTGCTATAGGTTATGTATGCTTATGAGAGAGAGAGAAGAGAGAGTAAGAAAGTAAGCAACCAGGCCCAGGACTTGAGCATGGTCAGTCATGTGGGAATTTAGCACCTTAAAACTATAACATCTATTGGTCCCAATAAACCTTTTTTTTTATTGTAAGGAAAAGGTAGTTTATTAAGTAAAATACACTCCTGAGAGGTAGGAGCAGACCTGAGCAAACAGAGAAAGAGAGGCTCAATAGACTCAATAAACCATTTTTTGAAGCCTTGTTTTCGCCATGATACTTGAGTTATTTCAAATTTCTCAATCATGTTACCTAAATTGGTTCCACTATCATCATGAGACCCCGAGAAATTTCGACCTTGATCATGCATTCATTCTTCATTCAATAAATAATTTTAGCTAGCATGCACTACAGGACAGGGACTATTTTAGATGATGAAGACAGAAATGTACAAACTCAGTAAAAATTCTGTCTTAAGTTGTCTCTACTACACCATAGCACTTAAATGACAACAATTTCCAACGAGTAGAGATACAAGTTGTTTGTTCCCTATTTATTGGCAGACTATGGGTAAATAGTTTTGTCTCCCACTCCCACTCCCATTCAAATAACTCCAGTCTTCACAGAATTAGATATTGGGGGAACCAGCAGTTGGTGTAATGGCTATGTCGCTGGACTCCACATAGTTGACCACGGTTCACGTCCTGGACCTGGTGGCTTAAAACTCACACCAGGCGCATGTGCATGCGTGCCCAAGATCCCGAGAGGAGAATGGAGGAGAAGGGATTGCGGTGTGGCCATCCTACCCAGGGGGATGAACTTTCTGTCTCGTCTCTCTCTGTCTGTCTGGCAAGTGCACACACCCTATAGTGAAAACCTCTCCAAAAAAAAAAAAAAAGAAAAGAATTAGATATTGGGTCTTGTCTTTAAAGAACAGATACAATCTGTGGCCGTCAAGTGGCATGGTATTTGAGAGTGCTGGACTCCCACATGGCCTACCACAGTTCAAGTCGTGAACCTAGTGGCTTAATTTCTCACTTTCTCTCTCTCTCTCTCTCTGTCTCTCTCTCTCCCCTCCCTCCCTCTCTCCCTCCTTCCCTCTCTCCCTCTCTTGTCAAATTAAAATAAGTAAATAAAGTTAAATAAACTAGTTCTAAAAAAAAAAGAATGGAAAGAATCTTTGTGTGTGTGTGTGTGTGTGTGTGTGTGTGTTTTATATATTTTTTCTCCTCCTGACAATACAGCACTGATATGCTACCATTTCCTTAATATAATTCTGAATTGTTTTTCCTCTGCTAACCGTGAAACCAAGCACATGTCTTATCTCCCTGTTCCCAGCTCTGACACAAATCAGTGCTCAAACACTATCTACTAAATGAGTTGTCTCAACTTATTTAATACTAGATGTAAGGATTTTGAATAATTACTTTTTTATGCTGTATCAAGGTATAATTAGTAGATAAAAATACACATACTTAATTTACTATGTAAATTTTTAAGGTTTAGTTATATACTTATTTATCCCATGAGCCAGAAAAATACAGAAAAAGACAGAGAGACAGTAGCCCAACAAAGTCTCAGTGACACAAACTACTTCCAGCTTCAGCCAGCCCTGGACCCCAGAACCTTCAATGTGCATCACAATCAAAAAACATCACTTTTTACCACTGAATCACCATCCATGAAAGTTTAGATGAATTTGGACCTGAATGGTTTCTTTTTAAAAATAATATCCAAATTGGATTTTATAAAAAGGATATCTTTCTTGTTCCTACCAGTTAATTTGCAAAGTTAACAATTTAAATGACAATACATTACTTGGTTTCTTTGAAATTGTGTGCTTTTAGTAACATTTGGGGCCAGCTGGAGGTGCAGCAGTAGTGATGCTGGACCCACGTGGGAAGGTCCAAAGTTCTCGCCCTGGGACTCCAGACATCCCTGCCTGTGATCCAGGCTCACTGTAGCTTGGGGTAGATGATAGTATAGACTGTGCTGGGGATGGCTTGCATTCTCTCCCTCTCTCAGAAAAAAAGAAACTTTTTCAAAAAGTAAAACACCCTAAGTATCTCAATCTTTCTTCAAATAAAGATGAAAATGTCTTGATACTTTGGGTTTGTTTTGGTAATTAAGAGCATCATTGTCTCTTCTGAACTTCAGTTGATAATCAATACACACTTCCTTTTATAGAAACCTTCAGTGGCTCCTCTCTTCCTTGAGGATAAACTTAAATGCTTTTCCCTAGCACTAAAAGCCCTTTAAAATCTATCTTTATCTTAACGTTCAACCTAAAGTCCAGGAATCTCTTTAATGTCTGACTCTGTTCTAATCAGCTAGTCCACTGATTTCTTTTTTTCTATATCTTTATTAGTTCACTATAGTTTATCTCCTCCCTTACTCCCAATTTTTAGATGTTCAAATAGCTCATAATTTTCAAGGCCTTTTAACTCTCATAGTAGCTAATTTAATATCACTCTTATACCAGCCACCACCTTCTATTTTGTAATTTTACCATTTATGCAAATATTATGTCTCCACCTGCCTGTGTAATTCTGGAAGACAGATGTTCTACTTGATTAAACTCTGTGCATAACATAGTACCTAGGCCGGCAGTCTACTGAACTAATAGATGAAAGATTTATATCAATGATTAAGTTTTGAAAAACAAACAGGGCTTTATTATTGCTTTCAGTGTTTAACTGTTACTTCTGAGACTTCAGAGGTTCATCTACAAAGGTCATTGCTAAAGAAAATTGCAACCTAAAGGAATGAGCATACCATAGAAACTCAATGAGTGCAAAATTGTTAAAGTCTGCAATAGCATGGCACGGTGAGCCTGGCAGAGGTACTTTTCCCTTAAGTTACAGGAAATTAGAACATTTTTATAAAATAGCCATCACCTTCTATATTCTCTAGAAACATCCCTGTTTATATAAGCATTTTATAAATAGCCAATAAATGTTATGATCACTTTGCCTAAAAGTCTAGACACACCTGAGTCAGAGCACCCACTGATTCAAAGTCTAACCACCAGGCGATGAGTCCTTTCTTTCCTTCTTCCAGTCCTAGGAACGTGGGGAATTTAACCTTTCTATGTTTCAGTTATCTCTAACGCTACTTTGAAAATTAATCAAAAGGGTGTATATAAATCACAGAGCACACCTAATAATGTTCATTATTACAATATTTTTTTAGAGGTTTTTGCTATAGGGTGCATATGCTCGCCAGAAAGGCAGAGAGAGAGAGAAAGCGAGAAATCACCCCCTAGGGGCGGACGGCCATGCCACAATCCCTTCTCCTCCATTCTCCTCTCGGGATCTTGGGCACACACTCACATGTGCCCGGCATGAGTTTAAGCCACCTTGTCCGGGACTCAGGCCGTGGTCAACTACATGGGAGTCCAGCGACATAGCCATTACGCTAACTGTTGGTCCCATACAATTTTTAAAGTTTATTCATCTGTTTTTTTTTTTTTTTTTTTCCAGGAGTGAGAGAAAGACAGAGACAGTCCTTCCAACAGGGCTGGACACTTCATTCCATGCCAGTCCAGCCTCGGCCAGCTCTGGATTACAGTGATGCCCATACCTGAGAAACTCTGGAAGGTCTCTGGACACGAACTGGTACTCTTCCACGTGGGTCAGGCCCGCAGAGCTCCAGGTTGCCCCAGTGCATGTTGGGCTGGCTCCCATTACTGCGTTTGTTTTATTCCTGACATTGATATGTCTGTGTAAACTGGCAGAAGCATCAGAGTGAATTGTGGATAAGTGGATAAAGGACCAGAGCAAATATCAGAAGTCAAAATTTTATAAGGCTTATTAATTTTTGATCACTATTTATAAAGCTGATTGAAAATTATCTGAGAAATATATCCAAGTTGACTGTGTCCACAGGCCTCACTCATATTTATAAGACTATTAATATTACCACTCAAAAGTTCCAGGCACTGTTCACAATTTACTCAGGGCAATTCCAATACTGACAATGCATTTTTATCAATCACATTCTCCCCCTATGCCACAAAGGGAAAGCCATATATTTTAAAACACAGTGAAAATTCCTGTCAGTTTTAATGCTTGGCTCAGCAGTCTTCAGTTTTCCCTCTCACACAAAAATTCTCGGGTGAAGCACCAGAGATTAATTAAACAAAATCAACACATGTTGCCATTTAATGAGTGAATGCATGGGTATGAGGTGGAGATCATTTAGAATGCAAGGAAACAGAGCTGACCAAACAGTGCTTTGTCCAAAATAGGAGAGCAAGGTCACCCATCTCCCTGGATTTATGAAAAGAAATCACTTAGTCTAACTAGCAGGACCAAGAAAAACAATGGAGATGTAAAATTGAAATCACTAACCAGCAATTCCATTCCTTTTCTTCAAAGTCCCCAATCCATAGCAGCAGTGGGGAGACTAGAAGTACACAAGTAGGTAAGAGTGATTTTGCAAGCTTTAAAAAGCCAAATAAGGTGATGACAGCTTTACAAATGATCTGCAAGCAGAAAAATCCTTGCTAAATATTTTTCCGAGTGAAGATTGACTCTTTCTACTGATTAGGGACATCTGGAGGATCTAGGCTGTCTCTGAGAGCAAAGAAAAAACACTACATTCAGGGACCAGCAGTTGGCATTATGACTGTGTCGCTGGACTCTCATGTAGTTGACCACGGTTCTAGTCCCGGACCCAGTGGCTTAAACTCAGGCTGGGTGCATTTGCAAGTGTGCCCAAGATCCTGAGAGAAGAATGGAGGAGAAGGGAATGCGGCTTGACCATCCCCCCTGGGGGGTGATTTCTCACTTTCTGTCTCTCTGTCTCTGTCTTTCCTTCCGGTGAGCACATTAACCCTATAGCAAAAACCTCTCTAAAAAAATGAAATTAAATTGAAAAAAAAACACTGCATTCAAGTTTTCAGAATATGTACCTTCCCATTGCTATGCAAATCAAAGCATGGTGTTTAAACTCCAAGGCAAACTGGCACTGATTGACAACAGAATCCTTCATTGAACTTAAGCAAATCCTGTTCTATTGGTTGTCAAAATTTTGGCAGATCCCTTAGCCTCATTCTGTCACAATCCTTCATATGTAAAATAAGAATAATAGTAATGTCAAATTCACAGAATTTTTGTACTAAATAATTAATATTTGTAAATAATTTATAATAGTTTATACTTAAAATTATTGTTACACTGTTATCACTACTGGTTGAAATCTTTTCTATATAATTTGACATTCCTTCTTTGATATTTTCCCTACTTCATTTTTACATATGTGTAATATGTTTAAGATGTAGGATAAGGTAAAGAAAAATAGATTTCTTCCGCTTGTAGAGTATCTTAATATTGTATTCTTTCTTCTCTCTGTGATGATAAGATGGCCTTCTAGTGCCCCAGTTGTGGTGGTGCACCAACCTTTAATACAAGAAGCCATGTGAAAGATTAGGGCTCTGTTCCCAGGTCTAACTGTACATACAAGGCATGTACAAGTGCCCATGGTACTGGCTGACTGGAAGGATGGAGGGAGGATCATGGCATAAAACCTTATAGAAGCCCTCCTTTTCTCTCTCTCACCCAAGACATAAATAACTAAATTATTTTGTCTACTAGAGTTCCTAAAGAGATGCCTGCCCATTATGTCCTCCTATCTCACCTTTTTTCATCTCTAATAACATATGATATATGGACTGGCTAAAATATAGATCCTAAAATAGTTTACTTTCTGTTGTTTTATTGAAAAAAGAGGGAGGGTGAAGCTAGAAATATATAATCATTCATTTGAGAATTAGCATGATATTTAAAACCATGATTCATATTCATTTCTTCTTACAGATGACAACAGAGAGCCAGCAAAATTAATTCACTTGCCTGAGGATACAGGCCTTTAGTGGGGAAACCAGAACCTGGATATCAGGTTGTATGTAGTATCCATACAACCTCAAATCTCCCCAAAATATTCACAGGTGCACTGCAGCAGTATTGAGCTTTTAAATACCTATACTCTCCAATTATTGAGTCCAACTTGGGAGGAGCACCACTTAGTATTCCATGTCGTTTAGGAATTAGAAATATCCTTTAGCGCATTTTAGTTCTGGCTGCATCAGACAGCAGAGTGGCATGAAAGGGTAATGTGCTCTGCTAACAAGTACTTATATTACTAAACAGCAATTCCTAAGAAAATAGGAAAAGGAATATGATTCAAAGGTCAACACCTAATAATCAAATAGGCCTACCTGCTCCCATAAAGTTCCTGAAATCCTATCTGTATTTATGTCATTTGGTAATTAATGAGCAAAATGATAATGCTGACTCACTAACATAGATTCAATTATATTCTATATACTCCACTTAAAAAAAAAAGAAAGAATAGAATCCATTTTAGAAAACTGGCCATAAAAATTAATGGTTTTTAACTTTTATACTTAGGGTTTAATCACTGACCATCTTCCTACTGAACACGATTGACTGTTGAACAACAAAGAGTTTAGGGGCGCTAATCCCACCACACTTGCATAGTCTAAAATCCATGTATAACTTTTTACTCCCTCAAATTTTACTAATAGCCACTTCAGTTAGGGCCTTAGCATAGAGAACAGCAGTTCACCCGAGCTCCAAGTCCCAACACCTTTCCTCCCTGGCAGCCACAGAGCAAGAAAACAGTTTCCAGAAGATCCAGTTCATGGTCCATTGCTGGAGCCAGCACCACTGAAACAGATCTGGGGGTGCCATTCCATTCTTACCAACCTTGTGACCCCTTATTCCCAGAAAGAGATGAAGACTAGATCCCCAACCCACCTCTCAAATCCACTCTGGTAATATTTCCATGGTAACTGAAATAAATGACAAGAACCACACCCACAATGAAAAAGCTCTAGGTGAGTGAACATCATCTGGGACAACAGCAGTGAAGGGAAGAGACTGAGGGACCTGCTAAGAGCACAGAGACTCAGGCATCCTGCCCACCTGGGTCAGACACACAAAATCAGAGTCCAGACTGAGCACCTCTGGGGCAGTGCAGAAACCTGCAGAATCCATTTCTAAAGTTGGGAGAGGGGCGATGAGGAACCAAACACAGAAGAACGCTCCACCCAGAGACCACCACTGAATTCCCAGGTAGCCAACTCAGTCTGAGAGAAGTATTCTGGATCCAGACTGCAGTTTGAGAATGCATGAACACTGGATTTGTTTCTTATTCTTCACCTTGAGGGGAAAATCTCTTGTTTCTGAAAAGTGATACATTTTAGTGTTAAGTAGAAAACAAGAATTAAAAAAGGACAAAGAAATTGTATGTAAGTGGACCTGCACCATTCAAACCTCTGCTGCTTAAGAGTGGAGTGTAATTCCATGTTTCCTACAGATGTCTCAAACTAAGCAAGTGTGAAGGTACTCACTGTCTGCCCATCAACTCATATTCTATTTTCTGCTCTCTCAGAAAATTGAATCAAATAGTACCTTGCGAAAAATATGAGACTTGTCCTTGACACTTAGATATTCTACACCTGCCAGAGCCAGTCAGGCTTAGCTTTCTTACTCATGTATCTTAAATGTCTCCTATTTTACCAACTTCCTTCATAACTCATTGGCCACCATTCTGCTCTAACCAGGCATAACTTCTTCCACAGAACCATGGATTGTCAACACAGCTTCCTACCTCTGAAAAAGTTGTTTTCTGCAATCTATTATCTACATTCTATCCACAGTGATATTTCCATACATAAATATGATTATGTCTGCTCTGTTTTTTTTTAAAGTGGTTTTTGCCTTAGGGTGCGTGTGCTCGCTAGAGAGAGAGAGAGACAGAGACAGAGACAGAGACAGTGAGAAGGAAAGTGAGAAATCATCCCCCTGTGTATGGGAGGGGATCCCTCCTCCTCCTCCTACAATCTTGGGCATGCACAAACATGCACCCAGCCTGATTTTCAACACACCAGGTCCAGGATTCAAACCACAGTTAGCCATCTGGGAGTCCACTGCATAACCACTATACAATCTGCCAATCTCAAGTCTGCTCTGTTTTTTAAACCCATTCAGTGGCTTGCAACTATTTGAATCTATTCAGGGATCTTATTCATTCATTTATTTATCCATATAATGTATTAAACACATCAAGCCCATATCCAAAACAAATCTAGGATTCTATTAATGCTCATTCAGTCAAAATTTTCATCCCAATCCCATGGCCCCCTCACCTCTCACACAAAACAATCAACATTCTAAATTCCATATTCCTAATTAACCTCACTTGTTTCTTATTATGTCTTATTGCATCTTTATATGCTTAAAATGTATGTTTTTAAATTTTAGTTAATTTCTGCTTTTCAAACAGTATATGTTGTATATAATCAGTGAAGAACATAACTCTCAATTTACTATTGTATTGTCAAGATTCATTCTTCTGAAGGTCTCTGTAGTTTAATTGTTTGACAATTATTTAATATTTTCTTGTATTTATGCATCTATTTCCATTAACTTTTTACTTGACATGGGCCTAGAAGATACTTTCAGATTTTATTTTCATGAATATTAGTGTTGTGAACATATTTATAAATAATAAAAGAAATGTTCTTGGGTATATGACTATGAGTGCTGACTCATATATGAATGGCAAGATTTCAGAAATAATGCCAAATTGGAGTTATTACAGAAGTGTAGAGATGTATCATCTCTAACAACTGGTACTGTCAGTCTTAATATTTACCAACTGAACCAATACAAATCATGTCATTATGAACTCAATCTGCATTTCCCTGACTACAACTGATGTTAATTCCTAAGTTTATTTGCCATATGTGTTCCCCTTACTATGAAGAGTCTATTCACGTTTTTTGCTCTTTGTTTCCCCTACTGTATTATTTAGGCTTTTCTTAATAATAGTATAAAATTATGATATATACTCAATATATGTAATAAAATTACTTATATATACTTAATAATCAGTTATGTATTCTTTAAATATCTTCCATAATTTGTAACTTCTACTCTCCTTTTTTAAGTGAACAAATTTATTCTAACTGACTCTCTCATTCTTAATATAGTAAAATTCAGAGCCAAAACCTTCCCATGTGGTTTCACCATCAAGGACCATTGCATTATAGCTTACACCACCATGACTGGCCTCTTTTTATTTTCTTTTAAGTTTATTTGAATGAACTGACTCTCTCATTCTTAATATAGTAAAATTCAGATATTTTCTTTTATGGTCAAGGTGTTTTTTTTTTAAGTTTAGTATACAAATACTTTTATTTGATAGATTTTTGCTATATAGGTAGTATGGTCTCACTGGAGAGACAGAGACAGAAAGCAAGAAATCAACCCCCGGGGGTAGGAGGTAACACTACCATAATCCCTTCTTCATTCTCCATTTGGGATTCTGGACACACATACACACATGTGCCCAGTGTGAGTTTCAAGTTGTCAGGTCTGAGACAGGAATAGCGGTTGACTATGTGGAAGTCCAGTGTCTTAACCACCTGCTAGCCCCAAATATTTTCTTATTCCAAGTTTTTATAGATGCCTACATTTATTTCTGCTAAGTTTTAGTTTTGTTGCTGTCATTTAAGACCTTAATTCATTCAGATTTATATTGACTTGTTATGTGAAATAGGTGTTCCATTAGATTTTTTTCCACAAAGATCACCATTTTATTCTCATTTCCATTTATTGAATAGCCCTTCTTTCCCCATTGTTCTGCAGTCCCTCTGTCATATACTGAATGCTACAAAAGCACGTAGGCCTACATCTATGGTCTATTTCTATTCCTTTAGGCAATGTGTCTCTCCCTGTACTCTTTGTGCAAGTTCTAGAGTCCTGACTACTCCATACTTTAAGATGCTATTTAATTAGTTATATCCCAATTCATATATTTCTCCTTTAGAAGTCTTCTGAGTGTACCTGAATATATCATTCCATGAAAATTGTAGTGGTTTCTTTTTGAACTAGTTATTTCTTCCTGTTATGGCATAGACCCCTACTGTAATGCTACATCATCTGTAAAGTTTTATGCAATGCCCTAAATTTAGTTTCCTCTAGTTAGGGAATCCTCATCCTAATATACTGTGTGTTTTGTAATAATTTCTAAAGCATGACACTCTTGATGCCCAAGATATCAAAAATATTTTTAAGCAAAAATTAAGTTTCCAAAATGCTCTTATGTTTCTGTAAACCTCTTATAATCAGATAGTATTAATATTAAATAACCGCAAAATATCTACATTAAAGCAAATTATATTCATTAAATAAATGCAAATCTCAACTGGATAATTAGATTCACTTTTCTAAAAGGTACAAACATTTCCACTAAGAATTCAAGTTTATGTTTTGTCTTATTTATGCAGAAAAGTTTTGCTAAGCAGAAAATTCATGTTAATTCAATGAGAAAAAACTAATTTCAAGCACTCTAAAGAAGTTAGAAGTACCTAGTTACTAGAATATCTCAGAAATATATTTATAGATTCTGAAGTCACCAAAAAGTGAGAAAATCGGAATCACTTTATAGAAGTGAACCTCTAAGCCTTTACTTGATGAATTATCACTTACATAAATTATGTTTCTTTAGGATTCACTCTTACCTAGCCATTAAAACTGGTCCTTAAAGTGACTCCATAATTTACTACAAATTACCTTTTGCACTTAACATAGAGCTTAAAATCTAGTGTCCCATAGGTTAAATCTGGCCACTAACTCGTATTTTATTTCAGAAATAGGTGGAAGTTATTTTGTTTTCTTTTTGTTTAACTATTTTGGCGGTCTTCAGTGCTGTCGTAGGCAGTCCCAGTTTGCTAGCATCTCCATCTGTCTCATGTTAGTAATGTCTCCCTTTTACATTACATACTGCATCATTAAAGTCTTTTGACTTCAGGGAGCCTATTTAAAATTCTGTTCAATCTAAATATTCACTAAATTATTCTTTCCGTACAGCCACAGAACACTGTCAATGCTAGGACTGGAAGGTATATTAGAGGTTAGCTAATTCTCCTCATATCTTCCCACAAGATATCTATGGTTCGCCATGGTTAAATGTACATTAGTAGTTCTGCCAAAATGCTCTTCTAACTCAGTATGGCATATTTTTGTGAAGAGTCATCACCTTTATCATCTCTGTAAAAATATTTGCTTCATAAGCACTTACCCCTCAAAGCCGGCAGCAGGGATCTCTCTTTCTTGTCATCACATTTGTTACATTCACTGAAGTATAGGAGTAAGAAGACATCGACAAGAACCCACATCAGAGAAGTGGCTAGAACCACCTTGCAGTAAACAAATCTCCTCATGTCTTTCCTTGATTTCTAGTTAATACACTGATTGAAGACAAATGCTACTGTGATAAATCCAAGCCACAGAGGTGAACTCCAGCATAAAAGCAGGATGCATTCCTCTGAAAGAAAGAAAGGAAGGAAGGGAGAAAGGAAGGCAGGCAGACAGGCAGGCAGGAAGGAAGGAAGGAAGGAAGAAAGGAAAGAAAGAGAAGAAACAGAAAGGGAGAAAAGGTAATAAAAGAAAAGAGGGAGGGGGAAAGAGAAAGACCATTTCATTATTGTGTTTTTGTTTTGTTTTGTTTTTCTTTTTTCTTTTTTTTTTCCACAAACGACATGTAACATGCAATATATTATTTATTTAATGTTCCCAAGTATATCAGCACCTAGATCTTCAAATCTGAAATTAAAAGCCCAACTACATAAAAGGTGTTGCATTTTACATGCCAAATAGCTGAAAATCTAACTCTTAACACTAGACCTGCCACTATTCTGCTGAGTCCTAGACAAATTTTTGATCTCTTCAAACTGTATTATCTTTACTTCAAAGTTCTATTCTGACAGTCTACACAGCACTAGGTTGCGAATATTACATCTCTGAATTTGACCTGATCTAGTACTTCTGATGAGTCAACAACTGCCAATAGAAATGATAGTGAATCTCTGTAGACAAAATGAGTTGAGTCTATTCACTTCCTAGCTACAGGAGACTTTCTAAGACTCAGTTTTCTCATCTGAAAAAGGAGGATAATGCCAAACCTAAATATTTGCTGTGAGGACGAAGTACATTCATGCTTCTGAAGCATCTTGCAGAACAGACAGTTATTCATATAAGATATAAAACATAAAACAAAAACAGTTCTCAAACTCTCAAATAGGGTTATTACAAGAAACAAATTTAGTCTTAAAAACCCCATCTGGTCTGCATAGAAAATATCCACAACAGATGTGTAGTTTAGCAGGCATACAAACAATTTATCAGAGGAGAAACAGCATATTAATATAAAATGACTTAACCGGAGTAAGAATTCTAAAGGGCACAATAAAAAATGCACAATTATTGTGAGATATTCAATATATGTATAAGATTAATACTATCAATACATTTGTTTTATTTACACTACATTGAGTAATAACATCCTGGTTAACTAGTTCTATTTATATAGTAAATAAATCAGACCAAAAAAATCTAATACCATTTGTTACATTTAAAACAGTATCAGCTGAACTACTGATATAAAGTTATTGCTGTAGTAAGTGACAGTTTTGAGATATTTGAGATACTTAGGGTAAATACTATCAAACACAAAGATACTTGAAATAGTTCATAAATATCTATTTCAAAATAAAAGCATCAAAGTACATTTTGCTGAGGCAGAAACTCTTCAAATTAATACCAGCTGACTTTGCATTCTAAGTCAACTCAAAATAGTAACAAATGCAACATTCACAAAATGTGAGTTAAAAAAGCATTAATGGCACAAAGAGGTGTGGTATTATCTATTGAAGATATTTTGTAGTTTTGTCAACTGTACTAGGGAGAAATGTTCACCTGTTGAAATATCCATTTTGTAAGACAAATAATAATGTGATTAAATGTATAAAAGAAAATGGAATGAAAAAAATTAATTAATTAAAAAAATAAAAATGGTTTATGAACTACCAAAAAAATTATTATAACAAAGTCTTTTTAAAAAATGCATAAACTTTACATTTATTCAGATTTTGGGGTTTTTTTTGTTTATTTTTTTGTTTCGTTTTGACTTTGGTTTTACGGAAAAGAAGTCAATATGTGCAAATGCTAAAAATACATGACATTTGAGGTTTGTTATTTTTCTTCAATAAAAAGGTATGCTAATCATCTAGTTTGCCTTATTTCCATCTCATTTTCTGTGAAAAGGACAGTTAATCATGAAGGGATGTTGTATTTGATCAAATGCTTTCTCTGCATTGATTGAAATGATCATATGTTTTTATCTTTCTTTCTGTTAATATGCTGTATTTTATTTATGGTCTTATGTATGTTGAACCACTCTTCCAACCCTGGAATAAAGCCCACCTGGTCATGATGATAATCTTTTCTATATGTTGTTGGATACTTGCATCTATATTCATCAGAGATATTCATCTGTAGTTTTCCTTTTTTGTCATGTCTTTATCTGTTTTGGCAATGAGGATGATGGAGAGTTTCTACCTTTTGGATCTTTAGAAATAATTTTAGTAGAATGGGGGTTAACTCTTCCTTAAACGTTTTGTAGAATTAAGAAATGAAGCCATCAGGAGCTGAGCTTTTCTTTGTTGGGAGGTTTATTACTGATTCAATCTCATGGCTTGTTATGGGTCTATTCAGGTCTTCTATGTCATCCTGATTAAATCTTGGCAGAAAATATGCATCCAGGAATTTGTCCATCTCCTCCATGTTCTGTTGTTGGCATATAGTTGCTTATATTATCTTCTAATGATGTTTTGTATTCCTATTGCATCTGTTGTAATGTTACCTTTTTCATTACGTATTTGATTTATCTAGTTTCTTTCTTCTTCATCAATCTAGCTAATGGTGTGTCGATCTTGTTAGTCTTTTTAGAGAATCAGCATTTGCTTTCATTTATTTTCTGTATAGTTTGTTATTTTTCTATTTCTGCTTGAATCTTTATTATTTGTTTTCTGCTAACATTTTTTTGTGTTTGTTTTTTTGTCATTGTTGTTGCTGTTTTTCCAGTTCTCTGAGGCATGAAGTTAGGTCATGTATTTCTCACGTTTCCATCTTTTACTTATGCTCATTACTTGCTTTGAATTTCTCTCTTATGACTGCTTTTGCCGTGTCCCATAGATTATGGAAACTTGTGTTCGAGAATTTTTTCTTGAAATTAATATAAAGTTTAATTTCATAATGGTCAGAGAGGATGCTGTATATAGTTTCTATGCCTTTGAATCTGGAAAGGATTGATTTGTGTCCTATCATATGGTCAGTCTTTGAAAAGTTTCCATTCTGAGGTGAGAAAAATGTATATTTTGTGGTGTTAGGGTGGAAAGTTCTATAAATGTCTGTCAAGCCCATTTGATTTATAATATCGTTTGGGTCTCTTCTTATTTTTTGTCTAGAAGATCTGTCTAAAGGAGATAAAGGGTGTTGATATCCCCAACAGTTATAGTGCTACAACCTAGTTCTCCTTTTAGCTCCAGCAGTCTTTTCTTCCTGGATTTAGGTACTCCTGAGTTTGGTGCATCTGTGTTATGTCTTCTTGATGAATCAGCCCATTTATTACTACTTCTTGATGAATCAACCCTTTTACTATTTATACTGTCCTTCTTTGTCTCTTTTTACAGCTTTTGTCTTAAAGTCTATTTTGTCTGAAATCAGTATCACAACTCCAGCCCTTTTTTGATTTCCGTTTGCATGGAATATCTTTTTCCAGCCCTTCACTTTGGTCTATGTATGTCTTTATCCATAAGGTGCATTTCTTACAGGCAACAAACAGAAGGTTCCTGTTTTCTTTCTTTCTTTCTTTCTTTCTTTCTTTCTTTCTTTCTTTCTTTCTTTCTTTCTTTCTTTCTTTCTCTCTTTCTTTCTCTCTTTCTTTCTCATTTAATCCATTTAGCCAGTCTGTGTCTGTTGATTGAATAATTTAATACATTAACGTTTGAAGTTATTATCAATATTTCTGGCCATGTTCCTATCATTAGTGAGCCATTTTCTTGGTAGTTTTTTGTTCTCTTATATCTGTCTGCCTGACTTTAGTTTTCTTGGTATAGAACTGCCTTCAGAACTTCTTGAAGAGCTGGTCTAGAGTTGGCAAATACTTTCAGGTTTTGTCTATCCAAGAATGTTTTTATCTTTTTTTTCCCACATGAAGGATTATCATGCCAGGTACAATATTCTTGGTTTAAACTGTTTTTCATTTAACTTTGATTATATTTCTCCATTCTTTTCTTGACTTGAATTTTTTGCAAGATAGGTCTGGTGTTAGCCTGATGTGATAACCTTTGTAAGTAACTTGACCTTTCCTTCTTGTCAATTTTAGCATCTTGTCTTTGTCTGTGGTTTTGACAAATCTGGCTATGATGTGCCTTGGAGAGGATCTTCCTGGGTTGATTCTATTTGGGATCATATGTATTTCTTGGGTCTGGATATTTTAATGACTCTCTAGGTTTGTAAAGTTTTCTTCCAGGATAGAAGGACCTTATAATAAATGATCCCCAAAAGTGGAAACAGCATCATCCCTGTCTCTGTCATCAAATGAATAGGTGATCTCAGATAGGCATTTTGTCTTTGCGCTTCATTTTCTTAATTTATAACATATTCCCAGTCCTTCCTTATGCATGTCACAGAGTATTATGATACTTAACCAAGATAAAAAAAAAAAAATTTAAAGAACAGTACCCCCCCCCCCAGTTTTTGCTGCCAAGGGAGGACAGCCACACTGCAATTCCTTCTCCTCCAGTCTTTTCTCAGGATTATGGACATGCAGGCACATGTGCCCAGCCTGACTTTCAAGTCAGAGTCCAGGACGCAAACTGTGCCATTGGCCACATGTGATCCAGCACCTTAACCTCCGTGCCACCTGCTGGCCCATGAAGAAGAATATTTTTACAAGATAATATGAAGAATATTATTATAACATGAAATCTGAAATCACTTCTTATTGAAAATTAAAATGTCTTAGATAAGTCATTCCCTAATAAGAGCCTAACACTTGAGATTATTGAGAATTTAATTTAAACATTACTTAGAGTCACAAATCACACATTATTGCCACTTCAAGATTATTCAAATTATTCTAATTTCATAGCCTTCTAGATCTATGTATAAAAACATTAGCATGTAGAGAAATCTAACTTTACTATTCCATGCGATAAAATAAGTTACTATTTTAAAAAACTTTTTAGAGGTTTTTGCTATAGGGCGCATGCGCTCGCAAGACAGACAGAGACAGAAAGCGAGAAATCACCCTCTGGGGGGATGGCCACGCCACAATCCTTTCTCCTCCATTCTCCTCTCGGGATCTTGGGCACGCACGCACACGCGCCCGGTATGAGTTTTAAGCCACCAGGTCCGGGACACAAACCATGGTTGACTACGTGGGAGTCCAGCAACATAGCCATTACACTAACTGCTGATCCCACTGTTTAAAATTTTAAAAATAAAAGTATTTTCTTACATATTTCAAGTTTTTACTTCTATGTATACATTCAAAACATCTTTACCTTGAAAACAGGCTAAGTTTCCTCATTCACAAATCTCCTGGCACATGTAAAATAATCAACATGTATTGAGTTCTAATACCTCTCTTCTCATGAGAGCAAAACTGAGCAGAAAAAATGAAATACAAACTAACCAACATAAACACAGTTGGTATCCCAGGTTTATTTAAAAGAATCAGCACCTGTATTCTGTTTTTATTCTAGTATGCTTCATTTTATTAACAAATACTTTTCTGTTTCTCAAGTAGTCATGAAATCCAAGTTTGCAGTATCCCTGGTCCATCCAGCCAAGGTGGAGCATGACCAATCTGCATACTATCACCCCTTTCCTAATTACTTCAAAAATATTTCCAGCACAGATATTTCCCTCTTAAAAAATACTTCTCTAGACAGGAAAATTTCAAGAACTAGTACATTATCAAGTCCCACATTGCTAGTTTTACCCTTTTCTTCTTGTCCAATACATAAAGAAATCAGTCAGATAGTCTATGAAATACTATAAAATTCTTACTTAAAAAAGGTATCTTTTTTTTCTATCTTGCTTAAAAATGAATTTAAAATATAAAAAGTAAAACTAGATAAAGGGGTCAGCAGGTGACCTGGAACTCAAGGTGCTAGTTTGAGTCCTGGACTTAGTAGCTTGAGAAATCACACCACATGTGTATGCCAAAGTCCTGAGAGGAGAATAAAGGACTACAGCCATAAGTATAAATAAATAAATAATTGATTGATTTAGGGCATTGATAATTGTACTGTTAAAATAAGAAAAGTATCAAAAAAATAAGAAAAGTATCTATGTTTACTTCTAATTTTTTTTTAATTAGGTGGTATTACTTACCCAGAGAATCCAGTGTAGTTGCTATTAGACTTATTTTTATCTGCAGTTATGTGTTTTTATTTATAGAAAACTGTATTGTATAATGGGTGCAAATTTATTCAGTCTTTTTTATGAGACTTGAGTCTGCCAAAGGATCCTGGAAACTAGTGTAAGACTGCTAGTCATGCTTCTAGAAGCATTCCAACATACTTTAAACGTTTTAAATAGCTAGGCAGGGACAGTTCATGGCCTGGTCATTAAGGCAACTAAATCCCACATGGCCAATCACATGGTTCAAGTTCCAGATCTGCCAGTTTGAGAAAAACACTAGCATGTGTGCATGGATGCCCAAAATTGCAAAAGGAAGTAGAAATGGAGGAAAATGAATTGAGGCGTGACTATGCCCCATGGGGAGCATAGTCTCTCTCTATCTCCCTTTGGCAGGCACAGGTGACCATCAGCAAATTAGAAGGGAAAAAAAAAGATATGCATGGGCTCTGTGAGCTAAAGACGAAGTGTGCATAGTTCAATATATGGACTGGTAAATCAGGTGAGCAGGCACTGAAAAAAGAAAATCTCTATTCGCTCCACATCTGATTGCTAATAAGACTGATCTTAATATTAGCTCCAAATCAGATCGCTAGGAAGACTAATCTTTACATTAATAAAGACCGAAATTAAGTAAAAACTACACCACACTAAAAAATACACTAAGAGAAAAAGAAGCTGAACAATGATAATGTTAAATAAATGCCCTTGGAACAATAGTGGAATAAAAGTAAAAAAGATATTCCCTCACTGGTTCTTAAATGAAAGAAAGGTCAAATATTCACAATACAATATTCAACTGTTAGGGGAAAACCTAGCATAGGCTCTAGAAGTATATATTGCAGAGTTGCAAAGTAATAATTTGAATATGAGTTCCAACACTCACTAATTGTGTAATTTAATTCAAGTTATTTAAATGTTTAATGTCTTGGTTTTCCTATGCACACACTGTGAATAGTGATCACTACCTCATAAATGTAGGATGTGTATGAATGAATTAACATGTAGAAACCTTGTAACAGCACCTGGTACACTGGAAGGACTCAAAAAACTTATCAGCTCTTAGTCGTCATGACAGTAATATCATTATCAGGAACATCATCAAAAAGAACACACACCCACACACACACACACACAAATGAAGGTTCTCCTTGACTATTCTTCCAGAATCAATGCCTATGTGCTCAGGGGGCCGAAGAATAAGAGTAGCAGAAAGCAGGAATATTTAATAGATGTAGTTTTGATGGGGCTTGAGTTATACTGTGTTTTACAATAGTTGAATCTTGGTGAATTGTATCCTTAAGATCCATGCATTTTTTACTCTATGTAAATTCTACCTTCTATTTATTGATTGATAGATTTTTAGGTTTAGACCCAGAGCAAGGGCACTCACCAGAGAAAGACAGAGACAGAGAGAAGAAAGTGAAATTACCCCTTGCAGGGGATGGGGGAAAGATGGCCATGTTGCAATCCCTTCTACTCCATTCTCTTTTAGGGATTTTGTTCATGCACATACATGTACCTGGCATGATTTCCAAGCCACTGGTGTGGGACTCAAATGGTGGTTGGTCATGTGAGAGTCCAGGATCTTAACCGCCATGCCATCTGTTGGCACCAATTACAGCTTTGCTTAAGGCCAAAAAACAGTGTCTGTGCCAAAGTCCTAGCCCCTAGTATCTTAAAATGTCATTACATTTGGAGATAGAGCCTTTAAAAAAGCAGTAATTTGGGTAAAATAAGGCCATGTGGTTAGGCTCTAATCCACTAAAACTATTGCCTTCACAAGAGAAAGAGACGAGGACAGAGACACAGGTACAGGGAAGACCACAAAAAGAAACAGGGAGAAGATTGCCATCTACAGATGATGAAAAGAGGCCTCAGAATTAAACCAATCTTGCTGCCACCTTGGGTTTGGACCTCTAAGCCTGTTGTTTAAGCCACCCAGTCTGTGACACTTTGTAATGGCAGGCCCAGCAAAATAATATGCTAGTTAAATCCAACTTTTCCCTACTCCATTTCTACATGTTAGCAAGTGATTATAGCTAGAAAGAAATCTCCAAAGAAATCCCCATTCTCATTTTTAGTCTATAAGCCTACATCATACTGGATCTTCAGTGTTTCAGAGCAACCCTGCACGGGCTCCTAGTCAAAGCAATGACCACACCTCAGATAACTATTTTGTACCCTTTGTTGTTTTCTTCATACTGCCATCACAACATTTTTCACTCAGAATTTATCACTGTTTTTCTACATTTTGTAGAAAAGATATAAGCAATCAGAAGAGTTCTTTGCGTGCTGCTGAATGTACCAACTTACTAGTTTCTAATACAGTCATGTCTAAATTTGCAAGTGCAACTGTAAAATTGACAATTTTTTTAAAAGAATACAATACTGTCCCCTTTCATGTATTCAAGGATTTAACTGATTCATATATCTTTTTAGCATTAACCCTTGCTTTCTAATTAGTCATTGCTATCAATATACAAAAATGTATACATATATATATATACACACACAAACACACACACTTTATTTGAGAGATATTTCCTATAGGGTATATACACTCGCCATAGGAATAGAGAGACAGAGAGACAACAGAGAGACAGAAAAGTTAGAAATCACCCCCACTCAGGGGGGGATGGCCATGCTGCAATCCTTTCTCCTCCATTCTCCTATTGGTATTTTGATCACACATGCACACAGGCCCAGTGTGAGTTTTAAGCCACCATGTTTGGGACTCAAACTGCAGTCGACTCTGTGGGAGTCCAGCGACATAACCATTACACCATTTGCTGGCCCCAAAAAGTGCTATATTAATGATCATCTTAGGGGCCAGAAGGTGACGTGGTGGTTAAAGCACTAGACTCCCACATGGCTGACCACAGTTCAAGTGCCGGACCTAGCAGCTTGAAAGTCATACCAAGTTCATGTGAGTCAGGGCCAAAAATCCCAAGAGGAGAATGGAGGAAAAGGAACTTCAGCATGACCATCCTCCCTGGAGGATGAAATCTCACCTTCTCTGTCTCTGTCTCTGTCTCTTTCCAGTGAGAACATGCCCTCTATTGCAAGTACCTAAAAAAAAAAAATCATCATCATCGTCATCTAAAACTAATTTGACCCCCCCCCACATTTCCTTTCAGCAGTTCCTGTTTCCATTTGGCCACCTTGTTGTGTTTTCTTTTTTATAAGTGAGAGAGCGCATTTATTTCTCACAAAAGAAAGGAACAGAGATCAGTGGACAGAGAGGAAGAGAACATCCCCAGTAGGATGTGGTCACACCACAACACCTTCTCCTCCATTTCTCCAACCTTTCAGGACTTGGGACATGTATGCATGCATGCCCAGTATGTTTTTCAAGCAATCAGGGTCAGGATTTGAGTCATAAAGTTAGTCATGTGGAATCTGGCTCCCTTAACCAGTAGGCCATGGAATCAGCTCCATCTGTCCACATTTTTTCTCTGTTTATGTTTTTGCCGTAGGGTGCATACACATCTCAAATGTGATTTGCAGCAAAATCTGTTGACTCTACTTTCACACCTGACCCATTTCTCACCAATTCCACTGCCACCACTGGGACAAAGCTTAAATTATGGCCTTAGACCCTTAAAGCAAAACACAGCTTTATTAAGATATAATTTACACACCATACAATTCACCTACTTATTGTATGCAAGATAATGGCTTATAGTACAAAGAGTTGTACATCTATCATCACAATCAATTTTAGAACATCTTCATTACCTTAAAAATAAAACTGCTCGCCTTGTTATTGCCCTGTAATCCTTCTATTGGCCTTATCCCTAATCAAATTACCATAAATCTACTTTGTATATATGAGTTTACCTATTCTAATCATTTCTTACAAATGGAGTCAAATAATATGTGGTTTTCATGACTGTCTTCCTTCACTTGGCATAATTTTTCAAGATTCATCTACATTGCAATGTATAAAAGTACTTTCTTTTTATTGCTGAATAATATCCTACCGTATCAACATCCTGCATTTTATTTATACATGAATCTACAGATGCACATCTGTTTAAATGCTTTGACTATTATGGAAAATGTGCACGTTTTCTGTGAACTTGTGTTCATTTCTATGAGTATATATCTAAGAGTGGAATTGCATAATCGTGTGCTATACTTTCTCATCTTAAACAAAGTCCCAGAAAAATCTGTTCTCCATACTGAAAGCAGGTTGATCCCATTAAAATTTAATACGTTTTCTTTCCTTCATGTTCTGCTCACAATAGCTTTCTTTCATTTAAAATAAATTTCAAATCCTACCTTTGCCCTATAAAACAACCAAATTTGAGCTCTAATTACCTTTCAGCCCTCATCTTCTAACTCTCTCTCCTTCCCTTAACATGCTCCAAGATCTTTGCATTTGAAAGAAGTTACCTCTGTCTATTTTTTTTTCCTCTACATAATCCAGTGGCATACCCCTTAACCATTTATTTGAATGTCTGCTCAAATATCCCCAAAGATGTCTTTCATGGACAACATTATCTAAGATCATGCTCTTCCACTGCTCTATCTACCTCATATACTTTATTCAGATTACATGTTCATTTATTTATTGTCTCCATGCAAGCCTTAGGTATCAAAAACAAGTTTCTGCAAGTAAATAGGTGCTTGGTAAATATGTATTAAATAAATTAATGTAGAAAGGACTTAGAAGTAAAAGAACTAACAAAAATATGGAGAAAATAAAACAAGAATTTACAATAATAACAGTAATAACTGAAAACATTAGGTATTCATTGTTTGAGCTGCCAGTGAGTGGCACTCTAAACCAAAAGTAGAATAATCCCCCCTTATCCACAGGGGCTGAAGCCTGAAACTACAGACAGTACTGAACCCTATACATACTATGTTGTTTCCCCACATATACATACTTTTGATAAAGTCTAATTTATAAATTAAGAATAAGAGGGTACAATAATAACTACTAATAAATACAAGCATTGTGATAATATACTGTAGTAAAAGATACATGATTATGACATCTCTCTTTCAAAATATGTTATTGGACTATATCATACTCATCTATTTTTAGACCATGGTCAACCATGGGTAACTTAAACTATGGAAAGCAAAATCACATAAAACAGGGGAATACTGTAAATTAAACTTTGTTCACTAACATGGGCTGCTCTCTTCCTCCATGTTCTCATGTTTTCTTTTTTTTTTTTTTTTTTTTGGAGAGGTTTTCGCTATAGGGTGCGTGCACTCGCCAGACAGACAGAGAGAGACAGAGACAGAAAGTGAGAAATCACCCCCCAGGGGGGATGGTCATGCTGCAATCCCTTCTCCTCCATTGTCCTCTCGGAATTTTAGGCATGCATGCACACGCGCCCAGCGTGAGTTTTAAGCCACCGGGTCTGGAACGCGAACCATGGTCAACTACGTGGGAGTCCAGCGACATAGCCATTACGCTAACTGCTGGTTCCCCCTCCATGTTTTCTGATCCCTCTACTCCTTCTCCTTCCATGGGTCAGAGTGTTATTGTTCTTTTCCAGTCATCAACCTCTGGCCACACCACAGTGGCCCATGAAAACACAAAACTAATCTAGGTTTCATTTACCAAATTCCAGGTCATCTACAGTCTGGAATTTGTGTAGCGTTTATTGCAATAGTCACTCAACGATAGAACAATAGTCAAGGTATTAGAAAGATTACACACACTTTCTACTACTCAGTTTTTCTTATTAAGCATTAGAAAGACCTTATTGAAAATTAACTGAAAGTCATCTCACCAATCCTCATGGCTCCTTTAAGTCTACCTACCCTAAAGTACTCTGTTCAATGAATGTGGCCTTCCTAAGAAAAAGAGACCTACTGGTTAATAATAAGAATAAAAGGGGTAGGGAATTGCATAAACCTAATATGGAAATATGGGGTTCCATCCTGCCCATCCCTGGGCATTATGTATCTTTCTTTCCCCTAACAGCAGTCTCAAGCTCATCTGGTTGGTATACTCCTAAGTGGCAGACCAGACAAAAAGGGGCTTATGGACTTCACACTTAACACTTTTTCATTTGTTTTTATTTTACTTAGTTTATGAAAGAGCATGCGTGCACATGCAAGAGAGAGAGGGAGAGAGAGAGAAAGAGAGAACATTGACAATGTCTCATGTTCCCCTGACCTCCAGCTAGGCAGGATCTTGAGTACTCAATATGTTTCAGATTGATTCGAGATCTGAACCTGCCGTCAGCCATGTGACTTCTAGCACTGCATATCAGTGCTACTGCCTACACCACTAAGGCTGGGTCTCATATTTAATTCTGACTGAGTCATTTAGAATACCTATTGGATTAAGTTATTTCTAGACGATGGAAAAAATAATCACTTGGTTGAGTGTAATGCTAACCTAATGCTAAAATGGCACATGTGGGCCAACATAGGAAGTACATTGTCTTTATAAATTTTGTAAAAATATGTTTTTCCCACTCGCACTTAACTCTTTCACATTAAAGGTCTGGATCAGAGTGACATATGACTGGGAGGGGGAGGAGGTAAAATATATTTGCTGAGTTAGGACAAAGCAAATTTCACAGTCATGGAGGGAGAACAAGGACCTTCATATCTAGAGAAGAAACACCTTGGAAACAAAACGATTTAAGAAAAGTGAAGGGTCAGTTAATGCTCTTTGTCACCTAGACCCAGATCAGAGCCTGGCATAGCCAAGTTCAGCGAAGCAGCATTATGGATGATAATCTGTCCTGCTGCTTGATTTGCCACCTCATCCAAGTGCTATGAAACAGAAAAACTCATGTAAGCATGGCTGGTCCTGAACTGCTCTGCTATGCCTGACACCCTCAATAGAAGCTCCCAAAGAGAGAGTCTTCTTCCTGCCTAAACAAACCCAAGACCTGACAAAATTTTGTTTTTATCTGACTGATAGAAACTCATCTGCTTCTCCTAATGCCTGAGCAACTTTTGATTATGTCATGTATGCAATCCACGTTGCAAATCTTCAGCGACACCATGCATGCTTAACTGAACCACTGTAATGGTAATTTAAGTGAACTTTAAGAACTCCTGAACTGCAGAGACTTGTGCCCTGTTGGGCTCTGTTTGAGCGTAGGGAAGAACGAATCATGGACTCTCTTTCCACTGGTATTTGGGTTCTGGATCATCTACTACAAGGAAAATAAAGTCTTATCATATCAATCTAAAACTCGGGTGCACCCATTGTGGGGGGTAATACACTGGTCTTAGATTATGTCTTGGCTGGGGACCAGCAGTTAGCGTAATGGCTATGTCGCTGGACTCCCACATAGTCGACTGCGGTTCATGTCCCGGACCTGGTGGCTTAAAACTCACACCGGGCGGTGTGCGTGCGTGCCCAAGATCCAGAGAGGAGAATGGAGGAGAATGCAGTGTGGCCATTCCCCGTGGGGGGTGATTTCTCGCTTTCTGTCTCTGTGTCTCTCTCTGTCTGTCTGGCGAGCGCACACACCCTTAGCAAAAACCTCTCAAAAAAAAAAAAAAGATTACATCTTGACTGTATAATAAGACACCTACTGATACTCTCTAGTACATATTTACAGTGCTGAGTCTAGGATTCTGAGAAATATGGATGAAGTCAATGCTGAAGGTTGGCCTAATCCTGTTGCTTCGAGATCTATTTACACTATTTATTTAAGGCTATATACAGAAAAATTAAATGGGTATATTAATCAAGGTGAACAAGGAAATGGTATAATCATGTAAAAATTCACTAGAAGCCAAAATGATGGAAGATCAAAGGCTGAATATCTTTTTGCTTGTAGGAGGGAGAATGAAGTGAGATACGCCCTCTGGGATAAAGAGCAGCCTTTTGCCACTTTCTATAACATGGTGGGTTCCCTATGGTTATTGTTCTTCTCCCATAATGAAATTTATCACATGGGCAGGGATCCAGTGGGCTGTCCACATAGCCTCCATGGGATGCGAGAAGCAAGTGGAACTGATACAAATAATTGATGTTCATGCTACATGCTCTGCCATGAGTAAAATTGTCCATTTCTCTGACACAAGAGTCTATTCTGCCAACATTCATGAACCAATAGCTAGCTAACATAATAGTAACTAGCTAACATACTTGCTTTTTAGCAGGGTAAAATCGAATTACAGACACTTCACAAATATGAGATTATCATACACAGGAAAATGTGGAAGTATGAAATTTCATATGGATAAAAAATTTGTAGAACAATACACTGGCCAAATTTAGTAATCTCTGAGGAATACAATTAATTTATTCTTCTGTAGGTTCAATTTTTTCATATTAAGTATGTATTACTTTTAGAATGAAACAATTACCTTAATTATAAAAATTAAAATATCCCTTTCATTTATTCTATGGATACAAATGAGTGTCCCTATAAATGCCAACTTCATGCTAGGCACTAAGGGAAAAAAATGAATAAAAAGATGTAATCCCTGCTCTGGTTTAGGGTCCTGTAACAGAGATAGACAAACGCACTGGACACTGGAGTGGAGATCAGAAAGGGGGAAAATGAAACATCTTCAGCCATTCTAAGATGGGGGACTCTAACAAATAGTTTTTATATGTAATTATTAGTGTTGATATAATGCAACACCATCCAAAATAACTGGCCATAGAGAGAAAGAAGGGTGAGGCTTTTTATTTTTTTTAAGAGATTTTTTGCTATAGGGAGTGTGCGCTCACCAGAGAGACAGAGAGAGACAGAGAAACAGAAAGTTAGAAATCATACCCCAGAGGGATGGCCAGGCCTCAATTCTTTTACCTCTATCCTCCTCTCTGGATCTTGGGCATGCACACACACACACCTGGTATGAGTTTTAAGCCACTGTTCCAGGACTCAAACTGCAGTTGACTACATGGGAGTCCAGCGATGTAACAATTACGCCATATGCTAGTCCTGAAGGTGAGGCTTTATACAAAATATTTAGAAGGCAGCAACATATTTGTAAGGCAGATGTTATGTACCAGGTAGTGTATTATGCAATGGTCTTTTCAGGCATGATTGCATATAGGAATATCCATTCTATGAAGATGTTATAACTGTGTCAAAGCCTAAAATATTTAATAGGACTTTACAAGCAATAGATTATCATTAAAAGATAATGAAAACATCTCCATTAAAGAAGTTTAAAAAGCAATAAATGACCCTCAATAATGAAATGAAATTGTTTTAAAAATCATATTAACCAAGTTAAAATTGCTCATAATTCATTTTTTTAGATATTTAATGATGGCTTAGTATTCATCTTATGATGTAGCATACCAGTGTTCAGACTTGTTCATTAACAGTCACCAACAGGGGAAGACAGAAATCCAAAAATGTTCCACTGGATATAAACCTAGAGATTTAAGATGACACTAGAGCATTTAAACAGTTCCCAACAGACAAACCAGCTAACTGACCATCTTCTGCCATAAATCTCATGATTAAAAAGAAAATAAATATTTCTACTGAGAGGTCAAATCATTAGAAAATCTTAACCTGGGCTTTCTAGCTGGCCTTAAGGCTTCTGAACTCTTTATGACAACAAAGAAAGGGATGAATTACAACTGCTCTTTCTTTGAAATGCATAAAGTAATTCTTTTCTAGGTCTTTTTCCCTCCCCACTTAATCTAATACATTTTTTTACATTTACTCACTATACATTTTTACAGCATACAAAATGTTTTTCCCAGCGTGAACACAGTGCTTATTAGTTAAGTCCTAGATATTGCAGTGTATACTGTCATCAACAGAAGGGGATTGGGGGAAAATATTTAACAGAAACAAAAATAAAAAGTAAAAAGTTATCTAGGTCTTTTTTGTCCCCACCCAAAATAGGGGCATTTATTTGTAGAAAATAAAAATAAATAATACTAACTCATCTTGTAAAATTATGTCAGAGTTACTCTGATTGCTCCAGTTGGCAATTAATGAGAGCTAAGAATAAAGTGAAACCAAGTTTGGAGAAAGTAAAGAACTCTAGGGTTGTCCAAAGGGCCCCCCCCCCCCCAGCAGCACAAGATGATGGAGAAGTCCCTGCCACAGATTTTTCTAGAGGTAAGTTAAAACTGAAAAAAAAATGTAATTGCTCAAATATTTCATTTATTATTTTTATTTTAAAAGTGTACTTATAGGCCCAGTAGATGGTTTGGTGATTAAGGTGGCTGGATCCCACATGGCTGACTGTGTAGTTTGAGGGTTTGATTCCCAGACCCTGAAGCTTGAAAAACATGTCAGGTATGTACGTGCCCAAAATCTCAAGAGGAGTATGGAGAAGGGACTGTGGCATGGCCATCTCCCTGCAGAGTGATTTATCACTTTCCCTCTCTCTCTCTCTCTTTGTCTCTCTCTGGTGAGAAACAGGGGTCCCATGGGGGGCGGGGGAGGCCTACTTGTTTAGTTAATGAGAAAAAGGGAAGAGAGAAACAGGTACCCCAACATAGTCTTGCCTCACCATGATCCTGCTCCTAGCCCTCCACCTGGCCAGAACGAGTATCTTATCCATGGATGTAGCTGGAACATTTAGATCACCAGAGATCCAAACTCTGGGTCTTCCCAGGTGGTTGCTGGATTACAACAGCACCCTGCTGTTCACTGTGGTTGGGCCTTGCATATATTAAGCAATGATTTCTTTTTAAATCACATTTGATACAGGGAGAAATGCACAGCTTTCCAAACACTATTTGAAAAGAATTAGCAGGTTAAAGGGCAGCAGGGTGGCTTGTAGGTTAAGGCAGCTTGATCCACATGGCCTGTGGCCCACTGCATGGTTCTATTCCCAGACCCAGGGATTTGAAAATGACACTGGGAGGAGCCAGCAGGTGGTGTGGTGATTAAAGGCTCTGGATTCCCACATCACTGACTACAGTTCAAGTCCGGGACCTCATGGCTTGCTTTCTCACTTCTCCCGTCTTTCTTTCTCTGTCTCTCTCAGGTCAAATTAAAAATAACAAGAATAATAATAACAAATGAAATTAAATAACTAATAAATAGTTCTTTTAAATAAAAAGTAATTCTTTTAAAAAAGAATAATTCTAAATAATTCTTTTTAGAAAAGAGAGAAAAGAAAACCACACTAGAAACATGAACATACATGTCCAAAAATCCCAAGAGGAGAATGGAAGAGAAGAGATAGTGGCATGGCCATCCTCTCTAAAGGGAGATTTCTCACTTTTTCTTTTTCTGTTTCCAGTGAGTATATGTGCCCAGTAGCAAATGCAGGGAAAAAAAAAAAAAGTATTACTAGGTTAAATACTCAACTACTATCTCTAATTAAAATGACAACAACAAAAATTAAACCTTATTAAAATTTACAAATACTTATTAGTTTTATTTACAGCTTTAATGTTTTTTTC